>NC_134318.1:42281944-42386944 GCF_964195595.1 Calonectris borealis
TGGGAAATCTGTTGATCCTTTGGCTACTTTGGGTAAATTCAAAAGTTTCTTGAACTTGATGTGTTGGACCCTGTGCCCCTACCACCGTGGGGTAGGGAAAGAGCCTCAGGTCCCATGGTACCCACTCCCAGTGGGGTACCCCTGCCTTGCGGGGCTCATGCCAGTTTTTCCCCCTCTCTAGAAAAGGTCAGCCTGAGTTAATTTGTCGGTATTACCATTTGTAAGTGGTGGTCTTTTAAAAAAAAGTTGCCTTTTATACTTTTTCTTCCCCCTTGAATTAAATCCTCTCCGGATGATTTAATGTTATTATGACTATTTTCAGGGGTCAGCTACATCTATTTCCAGAACTAACTCAAGTGTGTTTTCCTAGAGCAAGGACCACATACTAATTTTAATGAGCTCGCCCCACAAACGAAGGTGTCTCCTTGCGGTGCTGGGGACTGGTGCATGGCCCAAAGCCAAACCCTACCCAAAATAAAGGAAAAATCCCTGTGTCTCTCCACAGCTCTGCATACGCAAAAGGTACCATGCCGCAAAGTGCAGGTAAAGGTTGCTGTCCAAGCCCTTATTTTTTTTTAGTTTTATGTAAAACTGAGTTTTACCTGCACGTTGCCTGATCACCTAACCCAAGCCCGGTGCTGCCAGAGAACAAGCAAGTCGCAGCCGCTCATGCTGAAGGGAAAATAATTCAAAAGTTTAAGGATTATACTTTATTCATACTGTGATCTCTCAGCAAAAACATCTCAGGGACGTGTGTTTATCTTGGTCTGGGCCCACTTTAGCAGTTTTTACCCTTTGGCTTTACCTCAAGCAAAACAATATCAAGCGAGCCAAAAATGATGATAAACACACACACACACACACACGGAGAGCTCTGAAGTTTCTCCTTCCCGAGCAGGGAAAAGGCTCCACCAGCAACGCGCTGGAGTTGCTCTCATTCCCAGCACTGCCGAGTGACAGCTTTATTGTTAAATAAAACAAATTAATTGCTCCAACTGTCTTAACTAGTTGCTAGAAATGAAATTCTTCACTTGTTTAGCTGCCAAAAATAATGACAGAAATATAAACATGTTACAAAACTGAGGGTTTCTCAGGAAAGCTAAATATAATGGGCTTAATTTTGCCCTGGGCAGATGCACTGGGGCATTTCCCAGTGACTTCCGAGGGAAATTCATGAGTGTTTTTAAAGAAGAGAGTATCCCCCACAGTTGACATATAAAGTGCACATCCCTTGTCTTTATTTTTACTCTTTCTTTGCTCAAGTGTGCACGTACCTTTGTGCATTTCTGGTTGCACAAAGACTGTTCATAATAATTTTACAGTTTACTTATATTCTTTATAATTGTTGCCCCTCTGTGAAAGGATTTCCTGTAAACCTTAGAAGGAGAAAAATTATTTTAAGTGCGTTCGGTGGAGGTTAATGTTTTCAAAAGCTTGAACAAAATTCTTGGCATTCAGGAAAATCGGGTGCCCCTGCCCTCGCGCAGGCAGACGCACACGTCGGCTGGTAAATGGACAGAATTTGGGAGCCTCTGGAATTAGAGAAAAGGTACAGGGAACATCCTGATGAGGTAAAGGAGGAGTAATTTAATTGTCTAACTCCTTCTGTGCTCGAGAATATCAGACAGATGGGGAGGATAAAACAAGGAGCTCAATAATTAATTTTCATGTTCCTCACTAGTGGGACCTCTTTAATCCCTGTTCCTGTGATTATAGAGAAAGGTTGGATTCTGAAGTTTCACTCATTAGCTACATGTTGTATGAAAATACTTGTGTTTTCAAAAGGAATAGTAACAAGAATGAAAAATTTCCGCTATTAAAAATATCTTGGTGTCAGGGACTTTTCTGAAAGAACAAAAACTCTCTGATTCCCTCAGATAAATAATGAAACAGATGGTTGTTGGGAGGTTAAAGGTCAAACCTTCCCTGTTGACTAAAACACAAGGTTGACTTAAAAGATTTTCCGAAGTTATTCAAGATGCAGTGCATCAGCCTGTGTCTCCTGCCTCTTAATGAAACGGAGTGGGCTTCCTTAAAAACACTGGTGGGGGCAGGTACGTTCAAGTGGCTCGTCTTAAGAAGGCTGACACCCATTCTAGCACTAAACTGCGCTTCTGCAAACTGCATGTATAATAAAGGATATCGGTGCATAATTAAGCGAACTTGTCCAGGGATATAGGTTATCCGAAAGGCTAAATATTAAGATTTAATCTGCTTCCTAAATGAACTGCTTGCTTCCTACGTGAAGCGGTAGTTGATAAAGTCATCACGGAAATTCGTGAAGTCCTGAGAAAATTATCAATACTGCAATTTAGAAAAATGTAAAGAAAACAAACAAACACTGTCTGTAGGGTTAAGCTTCTGCATTCATTAGCAGAGTCCTATTAAAGGAGAAGAGGGCATTTTTAAAGCAACATATAGGCTAACTAAAGAGACAGATGCTCTAACTCGTATGATTCAACATAATTTTAGCGCAAATTGTGCAATCACTCAAACACACAAACATTTCAAGGTAATTTTCGTAAATCCCTATTGTGATCTAATTTCTTATTAAGGAGAATAAAGCAGGCTGCTGTTGTAATTCATCAGCCCTTTGCACTGCAGAGCAACTGCTGGAGTTCATTTCATGGTTTTTGTTGAAAAAAATAGACTTAAATTTCTGGAATTACTAACAGCAACCTTCCACTAAGGATCTACTTTTTTTTTTTTTTTGCCAAATAGAATTTAAAGCTAGATAAAAAAATTGTAGCTGAAATCTGAGAAGGTCATTGAGTTCAGAGCTGATCTAAGGACCAAATCCGTGAGCTCTACAGAGTGGCTTTCAAGGTACAGCACATAGCAGAGGACATGCCCAGGCTTCTTGCAAAGGGCATCGTTATGGCGCTGAGCAGCAGCGTGTCACATTAAGTGCACCTGGCACCTATTATCGCTGCTTTCCTAAACAAGGTCAAATAATCCTTTTTCATCCGGAGTTAGACCTGGCTCCCACAACCTTCTCCAGACCACCTCCGCAGGCTGCTGCACCTCGAGAAGTGCCTGGACGGTCGGTTTGCGAGGGGAAGATGTGGGTATTTGGTGTGCAGGGTGGTCCAACGGTCTGGAGGAGAGATGATGGGGTAAATTCTTTTTGTCCTGTGGAAATTGCTATTATTTCAATGACAATTTTCTGCCATGATGAAAGACAGCCTTCCCAAAATGGAAGGAAAAATCAGTCTGATGGCTGAGAAGTGTTTCAGGGTCAAGCCCCTCCTCCAAGCCGGACAAAGCAGACCCTCCTGTGCGACTCCCCCACCTCTCTTTACAGCAAAGCTACTATTTCCAGTCTGTATATGGGAGGGGAGGATGAAGTGAAGGCCAGGGTGGAAAACTCCATGTGTGAGTGTACCCGCGTGTGCCCGTGAGCATGCACGCACGTTTCTGTGTGCTCGCACAGCGCTGCCCTCCGCCACGTTCCCACCATCCCATTACTGCCACCAGTGATCCTATAAATGGTCACGCTTGCAGCAGCAGCCACGTGAATGCAATAAGTAAGACAAATAAAAATCTCTTGTATGGTAATTCAAAAATAAAAGTTCATTTTCCTTTAAAGGAGGCGCACAGCCACGTGTTCATGTGCGGAGAGGGAATTCCGCAACTTCACCGCCAAAGAGGCAAGGGACGTCGTGCCATAATTTGACCTAATTTTTTTCCAAATATAAAATGACCTGTTACGGCATCCCAGGGAGAATATGAATTAGCCCAGGTCAATAGGAGGTCAAATAGATAGGGTGCTAAAATCCCTTTACTACTTTGTAGTATCTTATGCTAATTCAGTTCCCTTCTCTGTGATAAACAAAGCCAGTTGAAAGTAGATAGCATCACACAGTGATGGGTCCCAAAGCTACAATTTAATACAAATCTAGTAATTCCATTATACAACATATCCAGTTCATTTAGAGGCAACGAATACTTAAGAAGGTCCAGGATTGAAATACTTAGCTGATACTTTAAAAATATAAATAATCCAGCAAAATTTCATTTGTCACATAAACCTAATAGATATGCATGATAGAAATTCTGGCTGTCCTTTAAAACGTTGCTCAAATGCAAATCACAGATCCTAGGTCCTTATACACCCATATTGCAGGTTTTTTAGGCAGATAATCAGTAGATACATGCATTAAAAAAAAAATCTTCATTGTTCTCTCTTTGCAAAAAGTGATATTATATGAGTCTAATGAGAATTACAGATTTAATAAAGCTGAACCTTTCCCAATGTTTTACAGACGATACTTTTCACCTTGGAAAGGATTCCGCAACGGTCTGCAGCTGAACCCCACTAAAGGACACTGCCAACACGCAGCACCTCTGGGACAGAGAAGAGGGGAGTCACGTCGGCTGGGAGCGTCAGGGCAAACCGATGCTCTTGGGAAGTGCCTCTGTCTCTACTTTAGCAGGGATGCAGATAGTCTGAGCCTGAGGAGGAGCCTCCTGATGCACTGTTTTGCAGGTAACTGAGAGCAGCCTAGGTGAAACTGCCTTGCAAATTATTGGGGTTATTAGGAGATATATAAAATTAGGTATGAGAGTCGTACACTTCTAAACAGACAATTAGAAAGAAAGACCTAGAAAAAAGACATTACGAACAGCTGAAGACTCAATGCTACTGACGTGCGTGCTATCCAAGAGAGCAGGTTAGGGCAGGAAACCCCCAGACAACTTTTATGAATGATTAAAAATTGCTGAATATCTGTCTGGTGAACAGGACTGTGATGCTGGTGATTAGGCAGGGAGGGAGAGAAATTGCAGAGTAGCACAGGGAAAGAGAGAGAAGAAGAAAGGAGGAAGGGAGAGAAAGGAAGAAAAAGGAAGAAAGGAGCGGAACTCAAACCATGCCAGCACACTAACGGGTTATATCACTTACTAGCAGACCTGAGTAGCATGGACAAAGAGGACCAGCCCAGAGAAATGATTGATGGGTGCGAGGGGCCATGTGGCAGCAGAAGAGGAGCAGATCCTCAGCCTGACCATTAATAACTAGAAAGACCCCATGCACTTTGGGGTTGGTAAAATTGACGCCAACACTGAGAAGCTGTAAAAAGTCTGTGGGCATAACTGGTTTCCATTACAAATAGTGCCTGGTGTGGCATAGATGATGTTTTGCTCCAGGCAACTGAATACACAGGAGTGACCGGAGCCTTCAGCTGGACAAGCACAGGGAAAAAAATTTAAATACTTTGTAATGAAATAACATGCCCTGAAGGAAGGCCAGTAGATCATGGTGGGATTGAGGTCACATACGTCCCAGGAGAAAAATGGGTGCAAATACTCCATAGAACAGAAATCTCTAGTTGCCCACATATTTATCTGTATTGCTGCAGCTCAAGATTTTTGCAGACGTGAATACAATCTCAGTAAACAACTTGTGATATCCGATGGATGAGGACAACCAGAGTAGTTTCCAACCAACTAGACACTGCCAATAGTCTGACTGTAAAAGCCGAGGTCTCAATGTAAGATATCTACTGGAAAATTTTTATTTAGAGCTTACTCTGTTATATCCCTGTATCCAATGCTGGATTCTGTTAGTATCCACTGTTAGTTCCTGGCATCGTGAGGAAGGGAGGAAATTATACCTTTAATATCATGGAAGAGCCAGTTGAAACCAGCAGTTGTTAAGTGCCAAGGCTCAGGTAGCACAATGCTCATTGGGACTCGGATATGGAAAGCAGACATTTGTCAGGCTCCTTGGCTTTGAGAATTTAGTGAACTTGTCTAACATAAATTATCAAGGATTAACAATGAAAAGTGAGGTGGTTATTCAACTTCAGGCATCTAACCTAGGTGTCTAAATCAGAGACATGAGCTTCCTATAGCCTGTCAAGGATATTCCTGTGAAGGGAATCTCTGCTCTCTTCCATTTTCCCATACTATTGATGTTTCTTCAGGCTACAAGAGGATTTAACCCTGCTGGTTGTGGTTTCTATCAATTTTGGCAACTTTTATCCATGGCTGGGTATAAAAGTTCATGTGTCCTAGAGTTTTGCTTTGAATTCCAGGTTTCAGTCTGAATCTCCAGGCAGATATCTTCCAGCTAAGATCAGGGCTTTAGGTCTAATTTAAAAATGGCAGGGCTGAGCTTCATTAACAGGGATGCACTGGCAACAGCTTTCAGTGGGTTTTGGCTGAAGTCAGAGAGCTGCTAAGATTAACCTGCTTAGGGAACAAACCACAAGAGAAGTCATCAAAAGACTCCGAAGAGCAACAGACGTAATCTTCTACCCATCAAAGTACCAAAATGCAGAGTTTGCTGTAACTCCCTATTGCAGGAGGTATACTGCACAGCTGGGAGAAGAACAACAGCATGGATCCTTCCCTGCTCACTTCTAGGTCTGGGTGACAAACCTGTGGCTCGTTAAGAGATGGGAGCTAATTGAAGAGGAGCTTGGAGAGGAGGCTGGCCTTCTGTTGGCCAGGCTACCAGGAGCTGCAGTATGCTAGTCCTTTTCTCCCAGCTAAAGGGAGGGTGACAGCAGGGGTTTGTTAGTGCTGGTGTGGTTTGCTTTGAGTTAGGGAGGAGTTTTGGCCCTGGGAGCAGGAAATCTTCTGGATCTCCCTGGGAGAGGTAAATACAGGTGGGGGGTGAATGGCACCGCAGTGGGAGGATGGGAGTCCTGAGAAACATTCTGCAACGTGGAAGAAAATATGCTTCTTCTGAATGGACTTTTCTGCTCTCTACTTGACATCTTCTTTCCAGGTGAGTGCCAGTGACCTTTTCACACGTCCTCTATGAACTGCGTGTCCTGTTCACCAGACCTGCTTTGTAAAGCACCGCAGGCTGTAAGCGATCCGGTGAGTCAATAGCAGATCAGTCATGTCGGATGCCAGATTTTTTTGTTTTAATTACATCATCATTTGGATAAAGGTGTGCTTTCGGAGGGGTGATAACACTTTTTTTAATGATCTCAAAGCTCTGGTGTGATTAATTATTAATTTTTAGAAAATCTTGCTGAAGCCATATTAATGAAAAAGTTGTAAGCTGTTGTTGCTTTTCTTTCATGCTGACTATGAAAATGAACGATGCTCGGATGTAAACTAATGAAGCTGAATGCATGTCACCTGAAACTATAAGAAAAATGTTCAATCTGTCAGAAGACATCCTATTTTAGGTGGCATTGCATGCTATGTTTAAAGCACAAAAATTGACGGTAGAACTCCTGAGTTGTTTCATAAACTATGTTTCTGATCTTGGGTAAAAAATGTGTTTGCTTCAAGAAAAACAATTTCTAAACTAGAGATAAAATTCATTTTTTTTTAATAGACCCTCACTGTATCTTAATAGTGCTTCATGATTTATACATATGTATAATTCTCACTTTTCTCTGTGGCCTTATAAAAAATACAGTCCAGTTCTTACAAAAGGTCTGAATACATAAAAGTGTTAAAGACAAGTTAAGAAAATTTCTGCATTGCATGTTCTCCACTCTCGCTAATTCCTTCGCCCAGCCAATGAGAAGGTTATTTTATGGTTTGTCTGCAGTTTTATGGGCTCTTATGAATTACCAGAGGAAACCCATAATGGAAAGATACTCTTATTTCATGGGGTGTGCATTGAGATACATAGCTGGTCTGATCCCTTCCAGAAGCAAGAACTGTAATTATGAGACTCTGAAAATTTTCTGGCTGCTTTACTCCAAAGTGAGACAACTGCGAGTAACTTGTGTCAGGGCATGCAGTGTGCAACAGATCTTGACTGTAATTTGGTATCTGCTGCTTGGCCAGGGAAGGATGTTTGTATTTTCTACATTGCTGACTGTGTGGATTTTTATATTGTGGAGCATTATAAAGATTAATTTAATACCTATCGCCAAAACCACTTTGGACGGGTGAATAATACAGCAGTGCTCCCTGGCAGTGAGAGTACTGGGTGACTATCGATGTATTGGGTGATGTTGATGGTGGTAGATGGAGGCCTTGGGCAGCACATACAGCTACTATTCTTTTAGCCGTGAGATTCTCTCCCTTCTGAGAAATATTCCAAATACTCAGGATTTGCCACTGCTACGTACTTTTATCAGTTCTTCTTGCATCACCACAAAAATCGTAGGAGCTTCTGACTGGAATGATGCCGAGGATAAAACGCGTCCCAAGTGAAACAGATACATTCAGATATCACTTAAAATCTTGTTTCCTTTCTCTACTCTACCTTGTGTTTAAAGGAGGTTTAGGCTGTGGTGCAGGAACAATCAAATTGCTACAGCTGTATCCAATATGAACAGTTCAATAACTGGCCTGGACTTTAATTCAATTTTTGTGTTGAGTACAAACTTCAGAGTTTAGTGTTAGAAGCAATGCCACATGAAAGAAATGATGCATAAAATAGTAGTTTCCTAGTCCACTGCCCTTTCGGTGTGCATTACAGCATGGAAGTCTAGCGTGAGCCTCCAGTTTCCTGAGCAACTTAAAATGTTCTGCTGAACTTGGGCATCTAAATAAAGGGTAACCATGATGATTTTTCATTTGTTTTGTGGCTTTTTCCAAATTACAATTATGCCACCTTTTCAATATTCTGTTCCTACATATCTCTGCAAGCATTGTTTTTTTCTGCAGACCCTTAAACTGAATGCACGTTGGTGAGATCAGATGAGGTCCTCCACCACTCTTACCACTGAAATCTATGGGAGGAAGAAGCCATCTTGTTGCCTAGATGAGTATGGCCTTACATAGCCAGTTGCCTCTTAGAGTATAAAATCAGCCAGCTAAAGCTTTAATATCTTGTTCCACCAAGCATTGCTTGCAGTCTCTCAGCTAACCATGTGCCCACACTGAAGAGGCAGCAGCCTGTATGGGAAAATAATACAGAACACATGCTGCTGTAAGACTGCTTTCACAGCTCACAGGAGTCTTTCCTTAGGCTTGATTCTTCCAGGAGCAATATGCAGCACCTGTGAGTAAGGCAGATGCAGCCTAATATCTGTCTTAATATCATTGCGTTCAAGAAGAACTATTGTGTTAGTTCAGCACTTCGTCTAATCTCTACATAAGATTTGTTTGTTCTTTTCTAAATGTCTCTTTTTTTCTTTTTTTTTTTCTCTCTCCTGGCAATCTTGCTTAGAAAAAGGCAAGAAAAAATGAAGAGTTGGTACAGAGCATTTATTTAAGCTGGAAATGCTGTCTTGATCTGGAAAAACAAGCCTTTCCTGATTTCCTAGCTTTGTGCGTAAGACTTTAACGAGTCACATCTGGTGGTTCTTCACGTCATGTTACATTATGAATCTTTATGGGCAATTAACTGGTTGGGTATGAAAACACCCACACTAGTAATGGGTCAATGGGCACATCCAGTTTCAGAATTCAGCTCAAATTGTTAAGTCTGTTTCCAAAGAAAAGGCACACTATTTTCATTCTGATGAATTTGATGAGACAGTGGTAGGACATAGAGTAAACAGAAAATTTTTTCTGATGCACAAATATTGCCTGGTGGAAATGGCTAGTGGTCTTCCCTCCTCGTCTTGTACGTTCAACAAACGGCAATAGCCAAATAACTACTTCTAGGTAATTACACTTCTTATGGCCATGAAAATAATTATTTGAGATGATATGATAAGTTACTTGGACTGTTTTTGGTTTAAAAGTATTACTTAGTGGGTTTCACAAAAAAAACCCATATTTCCAGCTTTAGTAGGAGTTGTGCAGCCAAAAAATCTCCTCTGACCTTGAGAAGTATGGCTGGGTAAGATTGCTAAGGTTGTTCTGCTTCTTCCTTTTTTCTTTTCCCTCCCCATCCTCTCCCCCCCCTCCCATGTGGAGCTTTACAAGTGATTGTGTGGTCTTGAATAATTTCCACGCTGATTTCTGAACCACGCCACCGTCTGCTCTGATGCTGAGTTGTGCCAGTACCTTCAGCAATCCTGGAAAGGGCAAGGGAAGCCAAGTGTGGTGCTTTCCACCTTAGGCTTATTTCTTAGCTGTTATCCAAGCAGGTACAGATTCAGCAGGTGGCTCCCAGGCACAGTGCTCTTTGTAGCACTGTGAAGCACGGGTGCATCAGCCCCAATCTCATGCAACACAAATCACAACAAGGAGCAGGTTCCTTCCCCATGTCCATGTGGTGCAGGAGCTCCTTCTCCAAAGTCCTCTGTGGTGGTGGTGGAGGAGAGCAGGAGTTTGCCATGAACATTGGTGGTGCAGAGCAGGACTTGGTAGGGTTACAGCTCACATCAGTATGTTAATAAAACGTACTTCATTTAAATCCTAGTGAATTTGAGGCCTTAATTTAAATAACAAAATTATGTTGCTGCTGATAAAGTGCTGTGAGCCAAAGGGACGGGCAGCCCCGTGCACCCATGGCTCAGCTCCTCGCCGTGCACAGGAGCCAGGCACACGAGAAGTTAAACCAAACGTTGTGAAACCAGATCAGGTCTGAACTGTCTGCTTAAAAAGTAACATCTCTAGTTTTTACATGAATTTTTAATTTTAGATGACACCTTTGACTGGAAGTGACAGTGGAGCAGATCATTTGTGTAATTGCAGCAACAGTCGCTGAGGAAGGAAGGAATATCTCCAAAGCATATAAAACATGAAATGGATTTGATAGTGTATGAACTCTGTAACCAGAGCTGCAGGAACCTTCTGGCTTAGTGTGGCTATAAACCTGGTAATGTCTTAGCTGAGGTACTAAAAAGACATGAGATCAGTCTTTCTCCGCACTTCAGGTGAAGAAAAGTAATTAATAAAGTGGGAAAAGTGAACTTTTAATGAGTCTAAGAAGGCTTAGCCACCCCGCTAACAGCAGAAATGCTAATGTGGTGCTGGATGGAAGCAGAAGGGACTAGCTGCAGAAAGGGCGTTTAGCATGTAAAAAAAATTCTGTGCAATGGATGTGAAGTTAACTTTGTTATGCATATGCTAAATTCTGTGCTGGAAGACCACATGCATTATGCATTGAACATTAGCTTAGTCTTCCTCACTGCTTTGCTTTCAAGTTACACCTTTTCCAGAAATGTATTTTCAACATACCAGGTTTTTTGTTTTTGTTTTTTTTTTTTTCCATGGAGCAAGCTGTTTTTAAACTAGTAAACACTCTTATACTCATTGTAGTGAGATGCTTTACACTTTGTTCTAGAAAACATTGCGTATGATATATATACATCAGGGTTTCTTACAACAAATACACAAAGCAATCTGTAGAAAAACAAGAAGAAAGCAGTAGGTATCTACAGACCAGCACTGAAGCAATACGTTGCTGAGAAGGAAATTCCCTGTGATAGTTAGATAAGTGCTTAGGATGTGTTGCAAGCAACAAACTCCCTCTAAATACCCTGTATGAGGAAAATAATCTTGGGCACAGTAATTTGTACACACTTGAGAACTTAGTAATGATCCTAAAAGTCTGTTTTGGATAAATGGGAAATTCTTTTCTGCTATTTAAAAATGTAAAATCAAATGCAATTTTTTGTTGCTTATATGAAGATCACAGCTAATTAGCCTTAGTTTTAAGTAAAGCATATCCTTTGAAAATTGGAGACAAGTTCCTTTGCCCTCTGAAGAATTGTCTGTTATTTACATTGTTAATATTAATATCCTGCAGCCTCTAAATTCTGAATCAGTGTCAATGGAGAGAGAAAGTCTTGTAACAAACAACTCAGACCTCCAGTAAAATAATGACTTTTAGAGATTTTTTTTTTCCTTTTCTTTTTCAACAAGTTGAAATAATTAGTGATGATTGGAGTCTAATATTCTTAAGGTAAAATCCAGATTCAAGCCGCAAGCCTTTGGAATCTTAATTTGTACCTTCCCCAGCATATCTTGTATGCAACTTGAATGTAAGGTAGCAGAGCAGGTGAAGCTGTTTCACTAGTTCTGGTGGGAACTACAGGAGGAGCTGTAACTTGGATGAGCATCTGGGTGTGAGGGTTTTTGAGGAGGTGAGGTGCTCCTTTGGTGATGCCTCTGGGTTCCCAGGCTGGAAAGGGTGCCTGGGTGCAGAGAACAACATCATGGGTGCCTGCAGGAGGATGATATCCCCCACTTGTGTTGGGAGTCAATGGTGAGACCTACTCTGGTGCTGCTCACCTTGGTCGTCTCCCTGCTGCTCCTGCGTCATCACTCCTCTGTATAAGGTGGTGAGAAGAAAAGAAAAATCTAATTGACTGGAAAAGCTGCACAGAAGAATGGCAGAAAGCTCCAGAAGGAGCAAGTCCTGGAAGTACAGACTTATACGGAGAATACTTGATGATGGAGTTTTTTTGTGTTTTGGAGGGGTAACCAGCTTCTTGAATTTTACCCAGCATGAATGAGGTGGCAAAGTGGGGACTGTGGGTGCAGAATTTGCTGTGCTCGGGAAGTGGGTTGGACATCTTGTCCTCTGCCACCTCCAGCTTCTCGGGCTTCATCAGGGACCAAACCAAAGCAAGTGCTTTGGAGTAAGCTGGTTCTCAGCTCAAAAAGCATGGGTGAGTAATGATTCAGTCAGTGCAGATCGACTGGAAAACTATGGAAAATATTATTGGGGGTGATGTAGAAATGAGTGGAATTCATTAACATAGAGATGAATACTGAAGGAAGGGGGTTAGGGTGATGAGTCAGCCAACAGTCCTTTGTAAAGCTTACAAAAATGCAGGACTTGACGTTAAAAGCTCTTTACTATTTGTGCTTTGCTTCCACTTGGAGATCCCAGGAAATACAAAGTGCTTTCTAAAATTGGCACTATGTGTGCACACAGGGACATGAAAAGTGCCCCAAAGAGCTGAGTGTCTGGTGCTGGAGACATCATCTAGGACAGGGGAGAAGCTTCTGGCTGCACTGAATATGCCTTGTTGTATTACCACCCCAGAAGCACAGATGGCTGCTGTGAGGTGTAATTCTGTTTTCACATACGCAGTAAAAATGGAGGATGCTCACCAAAGCTGAGGCCTTCCAGATGTGTCCTGATGGAGTTCAGGGCTGCAAGCAGCCTAAAAATAATTTAAAAAAAAAAACCCAAACAAAGAAAAACCTCCACCTCATTGGTTGCTCTATTGAATTATCTGAACTGAAAATAAATATTACTAATAAAGAATTAAATGCTTAACCGGAATGTATTTACAAATGGAAGGCCATACACTTCATATCAGTTATATACAATTTTAATAGCTAACATTCAGGTTACAGTTTCAAAACTGTTTCGGAGGTTTGGAAGCGCCTGTCCCGTTAATTGCAATGGGAACTGAGCACCCAGATCCCCAAGGTGACTTTGAAAATCTCTGCCTAAACATATCTTTCTACTCAGTGTTCACAAGGTTGAATGGAAGCAAAGTTTCTGGGATATGATAATTTTATACTAGAATAAATCTTGTATAAGTTAAAATCCCTGGAAGCTCCAAGGTAGTAGGAGTTATGTACTTGGGGAATCTTTAACAAGATCACTGAGGAGATTACTGGTTCAATAAGTGAAGATTTTATCTTAGCTCCTTTGAGACAAGGAAGACACCAAGGGACTAAAGAGAAGCAAATACAATCCCAGTTTGGAGCGGGAGGGGGGGGAAGGACTAGGAAAAACAGCCGGGATATAATAGACCAGTACATCTGACCTTGGTGCTAGGCAAAACTCTAGAAACATTAATAAAGGATGAGATCACAAAACATCTGGAGAAATAAACTAGTCAGCATGGTTTCATAAAGGGTAAATCCTGCCTGACAAATCGGGGGAATTTTTTTAGGGAGATAATGTGGAAAGCAGGCATGGGTGACAGCGTTGGCCTTAATTCTGTCCTTTTTGGGCTCACGGCACTGGTCTGAACAGAGAAAGGACGGCTTGGGCAGCTGGGGTGTGGGTTGGAGTAATGCTGCTGTAAGGGGGAGAAAAGTGAAGTGTAACGGGAGGCAGTTCCAATCTGCAGCTAATACTGAGGTTAAACTATAGCTCTATGCATATATTCTGGAAAAACTTGAATAAAGGTGGTATACAGTGAGGTGAATAAAGTGGAGATGATGGATTAAATCTGCAGAGAACTTCTGTACAAGATTGGGAAAGCATGGAAGAGAACGGTCCATCACCTCCTCTTGAGACAAACAGTAGATTTTTAAATCCTTCTCTGAAATGTGAGGATATATGTCGAACAGATAGAGTTTGCAGAACTCTAAGCAAGAAAGAGCTGTAGTACTAACGCAAAGCAGAAGCTAAACCCTACATGGAAGTATGAACTGTGAAGATATGAGAGTTTAATCTGGCATATTGTAAAGTACTTACCTGGACCTCTGCAGACTGCCCTGCCCGAGGTAGGACACCGCAGCATCAAATGGACATCCTGGGGATTGGAAAGGGCAGAGGACAGCAGGGATGATAGAAGTACTTGTGAAGCTGCTACGTGCAGAAAGCCTGGGAAACCTGGAAATGTACTCACTTGGGGGAAAAACAAGCTGTTTAAAAGATGATATGATTTGAAGATTTCAAGATGCTGAAGAGGAATTTCAGAGTAGATGAACTATAGATAAACTCTTTAAATTTATTCAGAATCCCAGAATGTGTGTTCATAAAATAAGTATAAAGAAAAAAGTAGCTGAAATAAGAATATAGATATGTTTGATTCAAGCAGGGTGAAAGAAACTATTAAATTGCTGACCCAGGATGAAAAAGGAGGCAGCGTGCATTGCCATCTAACTGTCCTGAATAATAGGGAGACGTTAATGGAGCTGGGGGTGGGGGGCAGAAATCGGCTCCATCCTTTCCTACCGTAAGCCGCATCTTGACTGGTTATGTAGTTAAAAGCCAAATAATTAATCTTGAGACATGCAAGGAAGGTTGAGTGTGCAGGCAGTGCTGGTGGGTCAGCTGGTAGGTGGTACCTTGCTTGTCTGGATGGGCTGCCCAAGTGACACCAGGAAAGGCCAGAGCTGTACCTGAAGGAGTTATCTTGGCTTATAAACTGCATCCTCTGCTGCTTGGCACATCTGCATCATTCCCAGAGGCCATTTTTACTTTGTTTCCCAACTGGGGGGAAAAAAAAGATCCCCCAAATTCATGGTGTCAGGTGGAAAGCAGAATGAAATTAGAGGGTGGGGGGGGGGTGGGGGGGAAGAACTACCACCCTTTAATATTTAATATTCTTGTAATAAAGATTCCCAATACTGAAGAATTCTGCTAGAGAGAACAGTAGCGTGAAGTCAAACTGTTGCAAGCTAAACACGTGCAAGGGTCTGGGCTTACAAAGCTCGTGTAAACAGAAGACGACGAAAAGTGTATCAGTCCTGAAATGCCATTGAGCAAAGGGAAGGCGTGTCTTCATGCTGTGACCTACAAGGAACTATCTAGCAGAGATCTTACTAATTTTGTGGTTAATCCTCAAATACTCTTGCCTGCAAATTACTCCACTTGTAAAACTCTACTAGTATACTAATTTATGGAGAAAAATGGAGGCAGTACACAAATTTTTTTTAGCCATGGGAGCTGCATGCGTGTTCTCTTATCTAACGTGTACTGAACTTTATGCACAAAAATAGAAATACCACTGTTGCCTCATGCTCAGTGACACTGTTGATGCGATGTGAGCCAGAACAGGCGAGCACAACGTTCTCCTCTCTGCTCTAAAAAGTCACTTTTTCCATCAGATCATATGAGCACAGCATAAAGCCACTCACATTTTCTTAGCATTATTCAAATCCACTTACTAAACTGTGTTTGTTCAGGGTGGGTTTTTTTACCTTATTGCAAGCAGTTGGCAAATTAATGTGGCTAAAATAAGACTCGGTTGGAACCTTTAAATAACACTCTTACCTAATGGGAAGGAAGCAAATGCTTCTCAAGGCTTGAAGTTTTTCACATCCATTTGTTGGTTTGCTCGGTTTGTGCATACTTCTGCTCTTCATGGGTTTGATTAGGAGTGATGACCCTAAAATACTATGGGGAAGCTCTTTTGGGATTTGTTATCTGACCACAAACAGGAAATATTAAAATCTTGTGCAAAACAGTGCTCTAGCAGACTGTGCTAACCCTATTTGTAGGGCCAAGATCAAGGGGCAGTGCAAGTTGCCAGTGTTCCATCTAACTGCCCGGCTGCCTTTCTTTTCAAAGCTGCCTGCTTTGATAGTTCCCTGTCACTTTTTTGTTCCTTTTTGTTAATTTTGACAATATTGTTTCTGTTAAGTTCTATTAGACTATTACTTCAGCTCCTTCAAGATACTTACAGTAACGTAAAATGGAGTAGATTTAAGCTGGAATAACTCCAGTATCTTCCCAGAGCATGAAGCTGTTGTGTCAATGAAACCATATTTCTTTTTTAACCTGCTTCTCATTTTTCTGTATCTTTCCCTGTTGCCTTCAGGAATGAGTCATTAATAGCTGCTATTCAGGAAAAAAGTGAGAACTCTTTCAGTCCATAATTCACCCTCACAATTCAAGCACTGAGTCAGTTTTGAACCTTTTTATAGTGCATCATTACATAACCACCAAAACAGATGGAGTACTCGGTTTATAAAGATAATACCAAATTCACTGCAAAGCTACTCAGATCTCCCTTCAAAGTTCAGGTCAATAGGATTTCATCCTAGGCTTCTAAACTGATGTTAGATGCTGGGAGCTGCTGTACCTGCTTCCTATACATGTATTTTTTCCCAGTTATGAGCTGTGTGTGTGACTGATGCTGTGCGCCAGTGACTCATCCTGCTGCACGGGGTGTTGTGACCTGCCTAATCAAGTGCCATGCGACTCTAACCCACCAAACGTGATGGAAATCGGTACGCAATTTAAATCTGCCATGCCTTTTTTTTTTTGCTACAGATAAAAGTATGTTGATTTGCCAACCCCAACTGTGAAATGTTCCCACTGCCTGAACTATTTTCTCCACAACACTTGTTTTCTTTGTAAAAGCCTTTTTCTATTGATCTGAATTGACTTGTGCAGAAAAGCCTTGTGAGTTCAATGCAAATTGTTACCGTGCACTTACTGTGAGCAGCAGAGCAATACAAAAGGATGCTTTTGTGTAGATGTGCAACGTGCGTATTTCAAGACATGTCTCCCTGTATTGATATTTGGCCTGATCTTGCTTTCAGAGTATAAGCAAGCAGTCAATTAATGCATTTTTAAATGTTTTGAGGAGAAGCTAAATCTAAAATCCAAGGAGAGCATGTGTTTGGGTAGAGGAATGCTGAATCCGCGTGTTTTCCTGGATTGAACTGCAATTGATCTCAATCTTTCAGCTGAGACAACATCAACTTCTAGACTTTTATCCTAGCTCTATGTTGGGGATGGGGAGTAGCACCACAATGCAATCAGAAAGAGCATCTTACTTAGTTTTTTACCTTGCTGAAATAACTGGTTTTATGAAGTTTTTGAGCCTGTTGTGCAGTTCAGTTACTTTACCAAAGAACCATGAGTAGGCTTGGGGTAGGGAGAAATCTCAATTCTTGAGTGATTTATCCACAAATACTCTTGAGCCACAGGTCCCTGCTGCATGCATGGGGCTCAGCCGTTAGGTTGCTCATCTGCCATAGTGTGTGGGGTGAAGTTTTGTTTGCTTGAGGAATATCTATGCAGCAAGGATTTGGCACTTCATCTGTGTACTTGTGGGTGCAGCCTCAAAAAGGAAGACTGAAAAACAAAAGAGCAACGCCTATTTTAGGTAAACTTTTGCCCTCTGGGTAGGGTAAGGCACCCATGGAAGGTAATCAAAGCATTCATGATGAACCAGCTCCAGAATAAGAAAGGTTTGATGGCAAAAAGGCACTCCACTGCATCTTCTCTTTGCAAGATCTTCATGAGCGTGCAGGTGGAGAGGCAGATCACAGCAAGCTCTCGCTGCACAGCCGGGCCCTGCTCCATCCCAGCAACCCTCAGCCAGCCTTTGAGCCTTTCCTGGGCACGAGCTGCAAGACCCAGTTCAGAGCTGTCAGCTAAACAATAAATCATCAGATTTATACTTGTGTTAGAATATCTCTGAGGCTGGCCTGCACATTTTCTTGATAGGTCAATAGGTCTTGATAGGCCCATGGAGTCCCGCTTTAAGTTGCATTTGTGCAGATGCCAAAAGCAGGAATAACTCATGAGTGCTGCATCGGGCTTCCTCAGTCAGACAACCTGAGTTACATTTACTTCTTGTGTGTGGAGCAGGGACATGCCTCCCCGTCCCTTGTGCTGTGGAGTGGAAGCATTTGCATTGTAAATGACCAGAAGACAAATGCGAACAAAAACCTTGCTAAGTCCAGCAAATATCTTGCGTGATCCCTTTGTACGTGAATTGAAGAGCAGCAGTGGCCAGAATGACCATCACTCATGTGGAACATGCTTCTCATGCTGTGATTTACTTCTGTTGGAGGAAATAAACACAAAATACCTTTTAGTGCCTGCATGCAGAAATAATGGCACTACCGGTGGTGCCACCTAGCAAAGGATGGCATCTGGTTTGATGAAGGCGGCTGACCCTCTCTGCGCGAGAAACAAGAGCTTCTCATCAGAAAGATGAGAAACAAGAGCTGCTCATCTTTTTACCCTCTGTTCATCTGTCCAAGGAAAACTTAACAGCAATGGGGTTTTTTGGCTGGTTTTGTGTGCACATCAATTGTTTTTTAGAACAATTGGTTTACATAGAGAGACATGAATCCTTCTCTGCTCCTTCCTCTTTTTGCTTGCTCCCATGTGCCAAGGTTGAGGCAATGCATGGCTTCATGGGGAGAAGCCTTCTCAGACGCCTGGCAGGGGCCCTCAGTGCCCGCACAGGAGCCGGAGAGGCCGGTGCCTGCGGGAGGTGAGAGGCTGGTAGGAAGTAAAGCCTTAATGATGTTTTGCAACTGCTCAAAAAGCAGAGCCAGGATTCTTTCCCTGGCTATATGCATTGCAGCCCAAATCCGTCAAGGCTCCTGCATCCAACTTTAAGCGCAGGAGTGGGCCCCTGAAGGATGATGCGCGGGCTGCGGCAAGCCTGTACTTACACGGGTGGTGTTGATTCAGGATTAAGGTGAATAGAGCTGGCTCCTCTGGGGATGTATATATTAAACTTTTTGAAAAACTTTTGACCTTAGCCATGCTCATTTTGTGTTTTAAGTAATCGTGATGGCTCCCACGACATCACGCCTCCTGAAGCTCGCGGTCGGTCGCTGGCGTGGTTAAAGAGTGAAGGCTTTGAGAGGGGCCAAAATGGTTCAAGGAAATAAATCCCGTTGAATTGAGTGTGACCCGAGCACTTCGCTCCCCCAGGGCCTTTGGATCATCCCCATTTATAAGTCTTGCACAAAAATATGAAAAATTCTAATGACTTTGGGTGCTTCTATTCGAAGGTGAATGGGGAGTTCGGGGTCTGCTCAAAACCCTGAACTCTTCTCAACAGCAATGTCACAGGCCAGGCACACAGAAAATGGCCCTTCGGATGCAAAGTTATTCCTGAAATCCTGGCAGTTGTGGTGATTTCAGAAGCAAACTATCCCACTGAAGTATCATAGCTGAAAAACAAAAGCAGCAGAACATGAAGAAAATACGTTAAGTTATAAATTCTTCTTCTGTAGTAACTTTTGCACATCTTCAGAATTGCACAGGGCTGAGGAGCAGAAAGGAAACGAAACAGTTTACACACAAACTACAAAACTCTTCTGAGAGAGAAATCATTTTTTTTTTTATTTAATCATATTAAGCTAAACCTCCTTTTTCTTAAGCAAGAAATGGTGGGCTGAAGCAGGAGCACGACGTATCTGTGCTGCCCCGGTCCCAGCACCCTGCCCGTGGGAAGGACTGGAGCTGGGACGTCCACCACCGGTGCAGAGCGCAGCCTAATGAGTGCTGAGTGACAGCGGCACTGCCACCGAAGCACATGTGACATTTGCATGACTATGAAATGAATTTATTATAATCGCTGCTATTTCCATGAATACCAAATGAACATATAATAGCTGAACTCCTAAAGAGTTACCATCTTGTGTTTAAAAAAAAAAAAAAAAAACAAAACAAAAAAAAAACAAAACAAAAAGAACAAACAACAGAAATAGTGAAAAAATTAACCTCATTATATTTTGGAGAGGTGATATTTAGACGAAGTGTTTGAAAAAGATTCATGCAGTTGATGATGATTTCTGCCCATTGTTGTTTTTCTTTTTTTCCATATAAATCTCTCATTTTTGAATGTTAAATACCAGATAATGAGGGTGTAGAATTATTTAATTGCTTAGCTGACAATCTTGTATAAGTGTAGGTTTTGTTGAAAGTATCTCTACTGTAAAAGGACAACACAGATAACACTGTAGGAGTGTATAAGCTGGTGAAGGGTTCATATGTAACACCTTTTGGATGGCTCTTCACTTCCTGAAACACAGAAACTCTGGTTTCGAGTTAAACATTTGCTTCCACCAAAACTTCAGAAAACTGAAATTGTGAGGTATGTTTACTTGTGTTATAATTATGCACCAGAGCGCAAATACCATCAAATCTGTAAGCAGTAGTTTGCTGCAGCCAGATTCCTCCTTCCCTGCCCGAAGACCAAAACTTTGGGAGGCTCGTGCTCCCCCTGCCCAGCGGGACGCTCAGCCTGCTCCCGCTGTTTGCTTTTCCCAGCGTGGTCTGCGCTGGCATCGCAATGCGCGAGGATGGTTGTGACTTTGCCGTTGGTTTTGAAACACAACAGTTTATCTGCGTGAACGTGTGTGATGTGGAATCAGAGAGGGTAAATGGACTTTGACTTAGTGACCTTCGATATGAAAGAGCAAAGCAAATCTCAGTCATGCTTTTCATTGTGGGAGCAGCTACTGAAATACCAATTAAAAGCTATAATGGGAGCCTGGGGTGGATCTGTACAATAAGAAACTTCTAGGTCAGGCAGGAGGGTTGCAATAATAATAATAGCAAGTACATTTCCTTATTTAACTTTGTTTTTTATTGTGTTCAGCCCGCAGCTGATTTTTTTTCACCTTGTAACATATTCCCTAATTGAGACACATGAAGCTCATAAGAGGCTTTAGACAAGATTCAGCTAGCCACAAAAGTCATTATCTCATTTTCATTTATTAACATGATATTTCCAATGGATTAACGAGGGTTTCCCTTTTGTTGCCTCTGCTATGGCACTAGCCCTAAAGGGGCTGTTGCGTCTCTCCATCTCAAGTGACTTCTTACTCACATTAGATTACAGTAATGTACGTGTTACAGGAATGACATTTATTATACTTCTTGAATTAAAATTCCCTATTTGAAGTAGCTATAATTGCTGGAAATAGGATAAAGTGGACTTGAGTGTTGGTTTTAGCAACGAGCTAGTATCAAAATAACTGCTGCTAGAACTGGGCATTCAAAAATACTCTCCCTAATTCGAAATACCTAATCCCGTAGTATTTCTGGAATCTGCATTACGATGTAGAACTGGTAATTTAAATTTTTTGGAGAAGCCGAGGTCATTTTAAGAAATTACTTCCTGTATTTTCCACAACACTCATAGTTATTTTTCAAGTGTTAGTGGTCCTACCATTCCATGAGGCTGCAAAGAACAAAACAATGGTGCAAATTTTGGTTAATTGGGAAAAGCACCGATCGGATACCCCACCAGGTGCATTGCAGCAGGCTGCAGTGGTGACCTCTAGCACAGGGAGCTGTGTTATTTTCCTAACGTGTTTTTTCAGCTCTGCTCGCCTCTCCCCAGTTCCTCCTCCTCTCCCAGAAGGCTGCCCGAGCAGCATTACAGCAAGGACCTGCAGAGAGCCTGTCTGCTCCAGGCACTGTCTGATCTTCTCTGACATAATTTAAACCCATGCTTCCTGCTTTAGTTTTACATTTTCCAGGGCCTGAAAGGTTCAGTGAGAAACAAAAATCACCTAAGAAAAATATAGAATAGGTGATTTAAATCAGTGCAGTCTATTTCTGCTTCATCTTACCTGATATAAAGATGCTGCAGGATGCCTGCCATTAGGTTTGATATAAAATCAAGACCCTAATTATTTTGGGTGTCAGATTTCTCCTGACCAGTCCCTTGAGAAGCCTCAGCCCCAAAGAGGGTGAGTTTAACCCTGGTATTTAGGAGAAAAATTATGTCTCTGCTCCAGCCAACCCTGCCCGGTGCAGCTGGATTTAGTGCTGTTCCTCACCCGTGTTTTGTCCGGAACCGCTGTTGCCTGCCTGGAGGTGCACAAAGAAAGGAGCCCTGAGTTAGCACACAGAGTGATGGCGTGCTTTTTCTGGATTGGCATTTAATAAGCCTAAGGATATGAAAATCTGGAAAATAAGCTGTGGAGGTTGGAAGAAGAATTCTTCCTGCCTTGTCTTCTGGGGAAAAAAAAAAAGCAGGGATATGTAATCCAGGAAGCTCCATCATATGTCAAGTTTAAAATTGTAACCTACGGTGCTTTATAAAAACTATTATGAACACAATCACTAACAGGTTTCAACATAAATTTGTAAACCAAAGAAGTCCTTGCTGACATGGTTTGGATTTTCTTCTGCACTCTCTATTCTAGAGACTGCTTTCTGCTTTATTTATTAAATGGCATATCAAGGCTGATGTCTTGGGAAACGGGGCTTCCAGACCCGCGTGGGGAGGCTGCGGCAGCCACAGCAATCTCTGCGTTGGCAGCGAGCTGGTGAGCCTCCTGCACGGGATCTCCCCCCTCTTCGGGTGTCATAACTGTAGTCATTTCCAAGGAAGGCTTAGGATGGGCCTTTAAGGGATGGACTTAACCTTTTGGGGGGTGAGGGAGGGGAAGATGCTGTAAAAAAAGAAAAAGTGGCACACATATAAAAGATACATCTTTTCATCTTTTCATTCTCCGTGATTTTTGTAACAAACTTTCTCCTTAATATAATGATGAAACTGATGTAGGGCAAATGGGCTCCACCTGATGGAGGGGTAGGTGTTTGGAGGGACCTCTTAAGAAACACAAAAACCCCCTCGAGTAACCCCAAACCCCTCTGCCTGGGATTCAGGCGTTGTCACCGAGCGTTCGGCTCTGTCATTGTCAGCCCCTTCCCATAGTTCGTATTTCACATCAGGGTTCAGAGAGGTGGTCTGCGTTCACTAGAGCCTGACCGAGCAGAAAGGGTGCTCAGAGTGTGTTCTTCCTCAATTTAAAAAAAAAAAAAAAAAAGTATGAACAGTTGGAATAAAACCTGAGTTTTGGGTAAATTCCAATAATGTGTTTTTCATTGCATGAGATGTGATGCCTGTCAACACTTACTAGTCAGATTCGCCTCCTTTTTACGTATCTTAAATAGGCCCCCCTTTTTTATGTAGCAGAGAGGAGTGTCCTGCATATCATGCTTCCATCTCCATACTGTAATTATTAATATAGGGTAGAGAGAGGTCACCTATGTTTTTTGGCAACAGTTACGTTCCCATGTATAAATCATGATAAAGTGCTATTACTCTGTAGGGTACACTGATGTTTTCAATTTACCCTGTGTAGAATATCCTTTCTTTCCTTCTTTCTCCCTTAAAAAAAAAAAAGAAAAAAAGTCTTTTGTTCCTATAATATAGATAAACTCATAGATTTCACAACCAATAAAAATAATATTAATAAAAATGAGGCATTGTTACAAAGTAGGTCCTAACTATGCAGCCTAATGTTTCAGTAAGTCTGTGGTGCACATCCTTTTATAGCCAATTAAGAGGATGTTTTATTTCCCTCATTAAAAGTGCAGCCCACAGTCACCATGTTGAATCAAATAAGTATGAGTTTGCACATCCTGTGCACAACCTTTCCTTGAGGCACAGTAGCATTTGTCATCTTTATAATAAAGCTTTCCAATTTTTCTGATTAATATTTAAAAGAAATAACATGACCTGAGGAATATATATATAACATCCTTGTTCGAAGGCATTCCGTACCACACCGCTCTCTCTGGTTTAAGGCTAATGTACCATTAGATCGCTTTGTATTCTGCCTCCTCCTAAGACCTATTTTCCTGTGTTTATGTGCAGCAGCAGTCTCTTTGTGCTCTTTCCTCTCTCCCAGATGAGAGAGAGATCTCACCAGTGCACATTGCATGTCAGTGGTCACTGTGATGCTCCTTGTCTTCAGTCTTGCCCTGCCACATGGACGTAAGGGATGGTGCTCTAGAGATTGTCCTCTGAGCAATTACAAGGTCGTTATGGGTCCGTGAGCAAGTGGTTTCTGAATCAAACGCCTCGCAGCTTTCTAGCAAAGCAGGTGTGGGCTGGAGTGCTGTTGAAATGTGAGGTCCTGCCCCTTCGTTCAGGTACCAAAACCTGGGCAGCGGTTGGGGACAGCAGGCTTGTTGGGGCTTGCTCTCTCTCTTCTGGTCCATGTGGCAATTTGCTAATGCGACCATTGTGCGTGTCTTTGATAGAGATGACCTGGAAAAGTGTGGCTTCATCTTGTAAAGGCACACCTTCCAGTCCATCCATTTCTCCTGAGGGTCTCCATCTGGTAGAGCTGTACCGAACTCAAAGAGCTTCATGGTTGTAATAGACTCTGGGAAAGTAGATATCTGTGTTAGGACCTGGGGCTTCTTCAGGTAGCAGAAAAACTGACTATTTACTCGTATTTTTTGTTATTATTATTTCTATTGAAAAGCATATGTCAGATGATTAAAAAGACGGGACCACACCATAGTGAGCTTTGGTTGACAGCGCGATGCAGCAAGGAAGGTATTAAACATGGGTAAAGAATGAGCAGGCTGAGATTTGACAGCAGAGGTGTTAGAAACTGTTTACTTTTTTGCAGTCTTTTCAGTACGTTAATTCCCTGGTCTCTCTTTTTTTTCCTCCCCTCCCCTTCATATGTTGTCTCTTACTTATTTTCTTTCATTTTTTTCCCAATAATAATTGGAGGCAAACAGAGGAAAATGAGGAGGGCTAAGGTCAGTTTTGGTATTTTATATTGGCACCCGTCACTAAAGCCCCTTAGGTTGTTCAAACCATTACGTGTAATCACAGCTAGAATAACAAAATATAAGCCTTTAAACTTAAAGGCTCAATTATTCAGGGCTTTCTGTAAATTACAGACAAAGCTAACAAATTTCATACATTAGTCATGGTAAAAAATATTAAATTCCATGGTTTGTCACAGATTAATAGGAAAAAAAGATTAAAACGGCAAGTTGTGTAAGTAATTTAAACAAATGGTTGTCAGAGATTCTGCATGTTTGGCGAAGAATTAAATAAGTGAATATCAGCAGCTGAACTTCTTGCAGAGGAGCCAAACCCTTTTGGAAAAGCTAAGGCTCTTTTTGAATATGGAAGCAATGTTTTACTCAATCCTATAACACATTCAAAACAGCTGTTGAACAAAGAAGAGGAATTTACCATGCAGTGTTGCTTGTATTTGTCTTAATCCATCCCCACCAGTAAGCCGCTCGCTGCGGAGGGAAAAAGGAAAACTCTCAAGTGGACCGAGACTTGGAAGATGCGGAGAATACCAAGATTAATATTGAAGGCTGGAGAGCTTGTTGGAGGGGGCGATAACGCTGCGCACCACCAGGCAATCCTTTCTGTTAAGTAGCACCAAGAAATAATTGCAAAATGTTCTTTACAGCGCGCCGGTACTTGGCTAAACCCTTGCTGGGCAAACCAGCACCAGAACCAAAAGGATCTCCACCCCTGCTTGGGGATGGGGTTGGCATCCATACTTCAGGGGACCACAGCATCCACGTGTGAGGTGCTGTGCAACCGCTGCCCACGACACGGAGCCGTCACCATTGACCCGATTTCTGCCTAAATAACATTCTCCAAATTCCCCCCTGTTAAGAAGGATAATAGCAGTGCACACGGAACACGCAGTGATGGATTTTGCAAGAACGAGCTGTATGCGTGCTCAACCTGGGAGAGTTTCTGAAAGTTGTTTGTCTTTTTTTTTATTTCAATTTTTTTAAATTTCTTGGGTTTTTTCCTGTCTGTTGGGGAGATGAGGTAAGTCTTCCTTCCTCCTGATCTCCTGGAGCTAACAGTGTGATATTGAGAACAGAAACTCACCCTACCTACCATTTCAGCCCGGTTCAGCATGCTTTTGATTTTTTTCGCTTTTCACTCCTTTAACTCTTGTCGTTTTGTGAGGGGGAAGCAGAAAGGAAACCAAAGCTGTGGTCAATAGCGAGGGAACCGAGTACTTGTTTTCTGAATTTTCTGACTCCGAATTTACCTTCTTTTTCTCTCCCCGTTATGATTCTTCCAATTTACAGCTGGAGACAGCTCTCTGAAAACACATGTGTGGTGCCACAAATAGGCTACTATTGCAATTTTCTTTTTTTAAATCTGCCATTTGCTCATTGGCTCTTACTTTAACACCCATGGCACAGCGTGCTGCTACGGGTGGCCAGAACTGGCTTTTGCACTGGGGTAAAATGTTCAGTTATGCTGAAACGGGAATTAGAGATGGTGATTTAGGACAGCCCATACCAACATGTATCCGAACGCTTCCTTAAGCCTTACAGCTCAGGCCAAACCAGATTTAATGCAGAGATGTCTTTGCCCATTTTCTTAAGCTGGCGTTGAGGAATGGGCTCTGCCTTTACGTGCCGTCGCCCAGCCTTGGCATTGCAGCAGCTCTGGGAATGCTTGCTTTGAAATGAATTCAGGCAGAGCGATTGCTTAGGGATAGCTTGCTCCATCAACACAGTTTTTAGTGTTTTCAGTAAATCTCCATTTCACTCAACACGATTTTCATAAAATTCATAGTGAGTGAAACGGCAGTCAGAGGGTGAAGAAACATCCAGTCTTCATGGTTTACATCTTTTAACGTAAAGATTCATAGTTTTCATTATAACTTTCAGGGAACCTTATCTTGTGTATATGTTTGTTCAGCATAAAATCCGCTGGTGGGCAAGCGTCCTCTCCTGTGTCCGTGTGTCTGCCGGGATGAAGACACTCCAGAGGCTGTGTCCACTGGCAGAGTTAATTGAACCAGCATTTGGGATCTGCTGTTCCCACAGCATCTTCATCCTAGCTGGAGCCAGGAAGCCCCAGTCATCTCCCATGGGAACTCCTTCCCAGGAAAATTCCCAGCACAGCTCCTCAATGAAGGAGGTTGAGTGTCTTCTGATATATCTTGGATAAGTATCTGCTTGTGATACTCATCCAAAAACTGGAAATATTAAGCTTGCTCCATGTTGATTCATTTCTGCAGCTGACCCAGCAGCAGTTTGAATACCAGTACTGATGATTAACTTTGGTTGACTTGAGAGGTTGTCTTTGACCTAGATTCAGAGTCGGGCTTAGAACTTTAGCGGAAGACCCCAGGGTTCATGCTTGACGTTACCAAATTGTCACGCAAACAGATCCACAGGAAAACAGATACTGTTAGTTTTGCTGGCTGTTTCACAGACTTGTGGATAATCTGCACAAACTGCAGGATATTCATCTGTCTGGTTTTCAGCCCAGTTTGGGGGCTGATACAGGGGCAAGCCCTCTTGCCACCCTTTGTGTAACTGTAGAGATGTTCCGTTTAAACTTCTGACATAGCAGGAAGGTCTGGGACCACCAGGAATGGGAGCTTTTCGCTGTATTCATAGCACCTGATGTTAACGCATCTCGCTTTCCCCCTCCTTCCCAGAGGCAACCTTATGCTTCCTATTCCCCTGCTTGCCGGGTCATTCCTGGGTCCATTCATTCAATAGGTTTCATTCCTATTTAACACACACGTTGGGATGGGAAGAGAAACATGCACTGAGATGTAAACTGCTGCCCTTCATCCGAACATCCCTGTCTGCCTCAGTTGCACCCACCCTTCCCAAACCTGCTGGGTGGCTTCAAACAGTCTCCTTGTATCCATCCCATGTTTAAAGCCTTCTCTGAAAATAGATGAACTCCTCTAGCTAGTAACCTGCTGGAGGAGCCTGTCAAGGGCTGGCTGTACGCACTTCAGTCTTTGCAAGAATCAAAGTAAAACGAGGAGAGTCTCACAGAAAAGGGTTACAGAGAGTTTCACGTATTTTGCAGCCTTTTCATGGCTTAAATTACACTTCCCCTTGTTCTAGTTTTAAAAGGCAGAACAGAAAACTTAATTTTAACACTGAAAAATGAAGGCTCTTCAATTATTTATAACATTAAAATGTACAAATGTTTGATCAATGAACTTGAAAAAACCATGCAACTACAAAACCCATTTCACAGTGTTCTAAAGTTCATGTGGCAGAGATAGAGAAGTGAAATGATTATTAACAGACGAAGAGCAGCATTTTAATAACATTCGAGCTGTAATAATGAGGCTGACAAAAGCAAGGAAATTCAAAGCCAACACTGATCTGACGCTCCCTCCTTAACACAGAGACTGTGCCTAATTTTGCAGAATGTAAGGTATTGTAAGAAAATTGCTCCCGTACCGGAGACCCCCTTGGTGTGGTGCCCACTGAGGTGGCAGCAGGATGAGGCACCTTTTGTTTCAGAACTTTGTTATTTTATAGTGGAGTGTTTTGAGTAAATATTCAGCTGTGTCTTTTTTTTTTTTTTTTTTTTTGTTCTCAAGCTTTACTATTACCGTTAATAGTAGTGGAATCATCTTTTTCTCTTAAAAACACTGACATATGACATTTTCCATGAAACAGCACCAGGTGAGCCCAGCATGCCAAGCAAATGTCTGTAGAGGGGTTATAGATGGTGGCAGCTTCTGGAGCTGCCCAGCCCCTCCGCAACACCAAACAAGCAAAATGCAACATTGGCCACGTATTGGGATGAACCTTGTGACACCCAAAAGGTAGAGAGCCCCCAAATTGTTGCTGTGCTCCTGCAAAACATGGTGTAGGAATACAGAGGGGTTATAGCGAGCGTGAAGCTTGTCCACAGCTGCCCGTGTCCTCTTGCAGTTGGGGAATAAATGGGCTCAAAGCTGCTCCAACTCCATTGGCTTTCGGTGCCTTCACCGTGGGTCTGCTCTCCAAGGGCTTGACATTTGGGAAGGGCTGATGGTGTCTTTTCTTCATTCTAAAAGGATATTTTTGTTGGATAGGTACACACATTTTCTTACAAAAAGAAGTTTATTTTCTAAATACCAACTCTTTCCAGAAAAACAAACATGATTCGATCAGCCAACTACACAATTGCAATAAATCCTGTTTGTTCAGCGCTTTTCTGAGATAAATGGTTATTTTTGTTTAAGAGCTTTGGATATTAAGATGCGTCTTATGCAACAGCAAACTGAAAACTATCTGGGTTTGCCGCACTGTAGCGAAACTGTGAAGCTTATAAGCAAAATGCCTTTCCAAATGGGAAAGGAGACATGGACACTAGACACAGAGTGCAATGCAGGGCAAAGAGTTTATTATACACAAACCTGTATTTATATCCTTGTGCAAGGGTAAGAAAATGATATTTAGGAGAAGACGGCAAGCCTTGTCCCTGGTTTGCAGCCGTTAGACGTAAGCAAGAGCTCCCCTTGGCTCTGTCAGCAGAGCAAGGGACCTCTGCGCCTCTTCCCTGCCCCAGCCCTACGTGGGAGGGAGAGTCCTGAGATGGGAGAGGTGAGAGGGAGCTTCTCTGCTTTTGGGGATGTTTCCCTTGCCTTAACGAAGGTGACTTGGGAGAGAGCATCCCTCATTGACCTGACTTCATCCCATTGGCGACCAGGCGGCCAAGTCAAGGTGTGGTGAGAGGTCCAGGCAGCCCAGGGGCATCCCTTTGGGGTGGGCAGTGGCCCCATCCATGCAGCGACCACCGAGGGGCCAGCTGCCCTTTCCTGAGCTGCTGCCTGAAAAACAAGAGCCCAACCTTCATGTCTTGGTCCTGCAGCTTTTAATTATGCCCTGCACAAGGCCTTAGATGTGAAGTCTCCTGCAGAAGCAGGACGGTGATGACGATGAAAGGGAACAACATCAAAAGTGTCAGGAAGAGGGGAAGGCAACGCCATATCAGTGTTGAAGCTACATGCATATTCCAATTTGCTATGTGACTGTGTTACTAATTTGGAAAGGGGAAAAAAAATCAGATTATATGCAGAATGGCATCCCATAAGGTGCCTCAGAAATATGCAACTGAAGAAGAGTTTCTTAACAGAGGAGTCATGTGCTATTGAACCTAGTCTCAACGCACAAATAAAGTATAATTAGGGCTCATTAGGAACGGAGGTAGGGCTGCTGGATCTCAGGTCTGTCTGCAGCCACCTCAGTAGGCATGAACAGAGAAGAAATAAGGCCACAGCGCATATACTTTGGTGGGGAATGAGGAGGAATGGGTAAGTGCTGTCCTTACACATCCCGATCTGAGAGGATGGATTGTATGTTTTTGAGTCCGGTGTTGCAATATTTTTAAAATTACATAATTGATCTGGAGGGGAAAAAAAAGAAAGTTACAAAAATTCCATTAATAATATTTAGTAGATTAATAAGTCTTAGTGTTACATATAAAAATTTGGCATTAAATATTTAAAAATTCTATTAATAAAATACTAGATTAATAAAGACTAATATTAAATTTAAAAAATTGATTGGGTGCAGTTCGTTGACTTTGTAACATGAAAACCATGGCAAGAGACCTGCCAGCTCTTACTTGTATAAAGGCTCATGACTGGCCAGGCGATGGAGGCTCAGGAAGAGGACATTTAGAGCTGAGCTGAGTCACCAGCGACAGGCTGCTAGGGTATGAGCAGGAACGTGGTCTGATCCAGTATTGCTGAATCCTGGTCAGATTTGACCGTTGATCTCTGCAAACCAGCTAAAATAAGCTATGACGTGATGCAAGCAGGGAGCCTGGAAGGTGGCATAATGGGAATAAGGGTGTTTCCTAATTTGCAAGTTTGGGGGCCTAACGGAATCTGTGTATGCTGATATTTTTGAACTGAGCTCCCACATCTGCAGTATTAATATGAATAAATTTGCCCCTGCCTAGCAAATGCATGGTCAGACCTTGTATACCAAGGGGGAAGGATCCTCTGCTGACATCAGCCATTCGGGCACTGCCGCTTGCGGCACGTGGCGATGGTGGGGAGATGCAGCACGCCACAGGATCAGGCACGCTTAGGCTTAAACTGAAATAAAATATGCGATTTAGGTGTCAAAAAATTTCAAATGTCAAAAGTCTATTTTACAAAAGATATGTGGAGAAGGAGGTGTTATCTAAAATTACTTTATGGAAAAGGAGAAAACTCTTTTCAAGCATGCTTTCTTATGTATATGGCATTTTTACATTGGAGGTGTTCCTACTTTCTTCTTCCAGGATGATGTAAACTCCCATTACTGAGATGTTTTCAGAGATTTTTGCCCAGAAAAAGCAGTACCTTTCACCTCTACTCAAACAGTGTTTACAGCAAATGGTAAAGCTGTGTTTAAATTAGGATAAAGTATTAAAATTAATATTCATTGACTTTTATGTTTCATTATCATTAGAAATTAAGTTTATTCTTGGGTAAACAGTTTATAGCAAGTTATAAATATTTTCCGTTGACCTATTAACTGGCTCAATATATTATGAAGTTATTGACAGTTGCAGTAAAATTTACAAACAGCTATTAAACCTTTTAACATACTAGATATGTCTAAGTCTCTATAACACGGAGAAATGATTTTTTAAGATAATCTTCTACTGATATTAAATTCCTCCAAGATTTTAATATATTGCCAAAGTTTATGTGTCATAAAATAAACCTAGAGCTTACAAAAAATTTACACAAGGATATTATTTAAGAAACAGGACATGTAAGTTTTAGTACAGTAAGAATGATGATATAAGCCACTGAAACATATAAAGGTACATACCAAATACTATGTTAAAATAACATTAAATGTCTTGTATAAATCCACAAGTCAAGGTTTAAGGTTTTTTACAGTGCCTGAATCTCTTATTATTGTGTCTAGGTAATGACACCCTCACATTGCAGCACTTAGAAAAGCTCACTTTTGATAGATGTAAAAGCATGAAATAATGATAGACCAAGAAATCCTAATTTTGAATTCCCTGATAATGTAAGGTTAGGGCACATACTTCGTGGGCCTGATTCAACAATGTATTACTCCATCTTGAGCCTGATGTAAATCATTTAAAATCAATAAAAATGGGTCAGCTGGCTGGTGTAAATTGGCCTGTCTTCATTACAGTCCATGGATGGATGCCAGTTTACACCAGCTGAGAAATTGGCCGGGTGCAGTTATATCTGTGTAAAGCTGTCAGAACTCAGTGATTCATCAGGAACTGCACATTTACGATAGCTTTTCTCCGTTTCCTTTATATATATATGTATTTAAAAGTTGGGTGGTTCGACACTGCCCTTGAAATAAGAGTGATGTCTCATAACCTAATACACGTTCAATAGAAGCATCGCATTTCTCTTATTAGCAGGCATTAGGCACTTGATGGAAAAGTGCCTGAGCATCCGTGGTGCTGTGAGATGGGGGAAATTGCAATGCTACAGCTGACGCACCCTCCAGATTCATCTGAAGGGACGGAATCCAAGCCAGGGCTGCGCCAGGAGGGTGCCCTACCTGTGCGTGCGGCCGTTACGTGTGCCCAGAAGAAGCAAACAGATAAGATTGCATCCTGAAAGCCAGAGGAGCAGCGTGAACACCTTGGGAAGCAGAATATTAGCTATATTCTTGCAGCAAACGTGCTTTGTACTATGTGTATCCAATGAGGTTAAGCTGGGGAGAACCTGGTGCCAGCCTTGGTGCTACCGCCTGGTCTGTGGTGAGGGGGACAGCCCTCACCGTGGAGCCCAACTGCATGCCATGGGTCTCCTTTCTAACAGTCTTCTCCTCAAACAGTTTTCTAAAGCTAATGAGGTTCTGCATAATTGTAGGCCCACAGCTGAAGAACTTCTGAAGATGGGGAAAAAAGTGGGGGGGATGATTTCAGCTTACACTTACCTCTTCCAGAGCAAATATCCTAAGAAATGAGGCAATAGTCGAGAAGAGCAATAGTCATAGGTACAATCAAGAGCATGGCCATATATGAAATAGCTCGGGGGAGCCGCTGTGCGTCCCCTTTGATGTCAGCTCATCCCTGTATTTTGGGTGTCCCACCTTGAATGAAGGTGCCCCAGATCTGCAGCAGAATGGAGCAGGCGCGCCAGTTTAACTGAGGTCCTGCAGGACCATCACTTAACACTAAAAGTAACAAAACCAACAGGGTTTTTTTGTTTTAATGTATTGTTTGTGAGCTGGGGCCATGCCTGGTGGGCTTTCCACCCCGAAGCTGGGCTCCTCATGGGTCCTCTCCTGGAGGGCCAGAGCCACCCGGGTCCCAGGAGCTTGGCGGGGCTGGAAGAAGTGCTGGTTCGCCTTGTGCAAGCATGCAATGTAACTGACGTGACTTTGTGGTTTCCTATCTCAGCTTTGAAATATAGTAAACTCACAAAAGCTACTGTAGAGTTCAGAACAAACACAGGGGGTATGTTTAGGTATTTGTTTTTGTAGTAAAATAAAATATTTATTATACACAGACACCTACTGTGAACAGAGGGTAAGGCCACTGTGTTTTATCTCTAGGGTGTCATGTTTGACTTCCATTAGGGATGTATTATAGACCTGTGGGTTTTCATGAATTCAGAAAGTCCACTTTGAACACTGATTTCAAAGCCTACAGGGGGTGTGAGGCATGTAAGAACACTGCTTCGTAGGAAGGAACCTGTTGCATCTAACAAACACCTTGCATTTGATAAGTCAGAGCTGAGGTATGCTATAAAGGCGTTCTAATTTTTTTTTTTTCCTTAGCACAATTTTAAAGGAAGATTTCCTATTGTTTGCTTTGCAACTTTAGCCCATCTGAAAGCTCAAGGTGAAGACAATGAATGAGCTCCTGAAAAATGCACCATTACATCAGCATACTTTTTACATTTTGCCCTAATTCCCTCCCAATGAATCATATGGGAGGAGAAAACGACCTCAATGATCAGGTGGATACCGATATATCTCCATAAGTGCCTCTCAGATTAATGATGCTGTCCAAAACTCTAAGTAACACTTGAGGGAGATACATGGAGGGGCTGTCAGTGGTGCGCGGTGCTGCAAGTGTGGAGGCTGCCAGCCTTGTGCCCCCCACATCACCCCCATGGTGGGCAGTGAAGGGTCGGCCATGAGAGCTCAGTGCCATGCGGACCACGGCTCCTGAGCTGCCTTTGGGCTAAGCAGATCCATGTTCTGCTCAGGGCACAACCAGTGTTGTGGGGACATCGTCTCAGCCCAATGGAGGGGTTGGAGACAGCAATGGGAAGGCGGAGAGGATGCCAAAGGAATCTGGTGTGAAAGCATGAAACCTTCAGATGTGATTTTTCTTCACCAGGACAGTTTTCCCTTCTGTCCACACCCCTGCCTGTGGCTGGACAGCACGGGAGGGATGCGTTCCCTTCTCTTCAGACCCATGTATCTCACCTTGAGCCATGCAATACAGGTGACAGCATATGAAATGCAAACACCTCAAGTAGAGAAATCGGTACCCCACTCTGCAGTTGGATGCCACCGAAGGTATTTGTTTTTTCTATGACCACCAAATTTAAAAAAAAAAAAAAAAAACTCAGAAGACCTGACTTTGTGAAACCAATGCAGGAATCATGCAGCATGATTAGAACCTCCTCCAGACAATGAGTGAGGGATATTTTGAACGTTCATTCACTTCTTTATCTATGTTCTTCATTCTGTTTATTGCTGGCTGGGGAAGGAGTGCGCATGGATTTGTTTCCATAACGATTTAATGGAGAGGTCGAAACCCACTGAATCCGGAGAAGTACAGGAGTCAGTGGGCTTCTTACAGGCACTGAAAAAGATTTGGCTCTGCTGACTTTTTTCATTGTAGAAAGGTCAATGTAAGAAGTTAATAGTGTCTATTAGGCTGAGCATAACTGGGATTGGAGAAAGTGTGGTAATAGCAAATAAGTCTAGAAATAGTCACCCATGCTGCTACTAACAAGTCTTCTGCTACTAATTGTACCTTCAGTTAATGTGTCTGCCTTTTTAGTTCTACTTTACTGATACTATTTTGGCATGGGGTAACATGTTCAAAAGAACTTGATTCTCATTTTTCAGTAGGTGATAGTGTTTACATGCTAAATCCTGTCTGGCACAATTTTCAAAATACTCTTAAAGCCAACCTGTCAGGGTAGACTCTCACAACAGCTGTTTGGTACAGTAAGCAATAGACAAAATTATTTACTTGTATCCAAATAAATTTTCTGTGGCAATGAGAGGGCAGTTGAACTAAATAGCCTGTAAGCATTCACTCTCTTTTATTTTGTTTTTTTTCTGTTTTGTTTTGTTTTTCCTGGGGATTTTACATCAAGGATGCAAGCTGCCTCTATTACAGTCAGTAGTAAAATTCCTGTTGGCTTTGTGGAAACCAAAGGTTCACCTCATTCCGGTAAACTGCATCACATATAGTTTTCGGTAGGGTAACCTCACCTTTGGACACCACTTTGGGTCCTACTTCTTACTAATGGGATTCTCACCCTATATCCAAGGTTGTTCTGAGAGTACGTGGCTCTTCCCAGGTCCTACACACACTAATAATACCCTGTGAGAGAGGTTAGCAGCAATAGTCATGGACAGTAAGTCCCGACTTGGTTATGTGCTTCCCGTTCCACTTGAATTCAACCATTAAATCTGAACTTCCAGTTCAAATTAAATATGTCATGACCAATGTCAGATATATGGACAACTTCAGAGTGGAATAACCCAAGGCAATCTGCTCTGATCGTATCATGCCTTAAGTCTCAGACTAAATCCAGGGGGAATTTAATAAAATAGCTCAGTCAAGCATTGATCTTTTCCTGATGGTTTTTTTTTCCTTTCCAATGGTCTTCTTACACGCATTGCCCCCACTTCCCCCTTGCAAAATAACACTGTATCATACAGGAATAACCCAAAGTATTTCAGTAGTGCAGCTATTGTACCTTTGCTATCGACCTTCTCTCCTCCCATCTCTCATCTGATGACAGTGTTCTAGTTTGACAGTATTAAATCATTTTGTTTCTCTCCCTCTCTGCCAATGTGCTGCTCTGCTGTTATATTTGTTACATGAAGTGTGTAAAGTATTGTAAAACGGGATGACAGTGCTGCAGGAAAAACAGTGTGGTGTTGCGTTGTGGTTCAGAGCATTTGTAAGCAGAGCCTGGAGATCCTGTTAGAGGATCTGGTTTACAGCTCCAACCCTGTCACTGTGGTGGCAAGCCAAGCCCAGCACATGGCTCACCAGAAAATTCAGTGGGTGTTACTTGGGCACGACATTGAGGTGTCCCGCTGGAGATGAGGGACTGGCCATGCATCGCATGTCAGCTCCTGGGGTTAGCAAGCGGAGGAGAAGAGATGGGATGCAAGTCCCTTGGATACTCAAAGAAAGGGACTTGAGCATGTAAGAGACTCATAACCGACCTTGTCTAAAAACATTAATAGTTTTTAGACCTCCTTTAGGATATAGTATTATCTCTAGTAGGGTATTATAAGATATAACATACTATCCAGGAGAATATAATATATACCAGACTTAAAACCCATTCATTTTAATTTTACTAATCAAGCTATAACATTTAATATAGAATCCAACAGTGTAATCAACATTATTAGACGGGGCAAAAATTGCAGTCAACTGCATTGTCAAAATATCTGGGGGGGATTATCATTGCTGCTGTAGGGCATGAGCTGTCCTCCTCACTTCTTTCCCCATTATTTTGCCTTCAAAAAGTAGTTTCTATAAGATGCTAGAGGAAGGCATCAAAGTGTTGTTACTTCTGGACTAACCAGGCATTCCTGGTGAGAACGATGTGGTTGTGAAGCAGAAGTACAGACCTGGTTTTGGGGCCGTGGGACAGCCGGCTGCCTGTGAAGGTCTTTACTGGAAATCCACTGCAGAGACAGTGGCGAAAATGTGCACTACTGAATTGATGGTTGGCAAGCTTAACATTTACATAAAGTCCAGAAAAGAGAACGTTGCATTATACGACTTTGCTTTAAAAATGAGTCCTTGGGTAAGATCCCTCTCTGATTTGAAACCCTTCCAGGATTTGGAAGAGTTTCAAATAAAATTAAAAGAAAAACAAAGCTCGGACTCCTGAGATCGCTCAACTACATACTGAAGAGTGAGTGTGAGGGTATGTTTTGTCTCTAAAGAAAATATCAGAGCCTATAGCAGTCAAGATAGTTTATAAGCATGAACATAACTTTGAATAGCCCTAGCTCCGGTTTACCATGACCTCTGCAACTCAACTCTGAATAAAAGGTAAAAAAATATTCCCTTAATACCAGCTGTACACTAGAAAAGATACTTAAACTCAGCAGATTTGAAAATCATAGGCATGTCTTGTTTCTCGTGATGATGCTGATTGACCTTTCTTTTCATTTTATTTTATTAATTATAAAATAGAAGTTTTTACAGGAATCTAAGAAAATAAGTCTCCTTTCCCTAAAGATGCAATGCATGCACACATCAGGAAACACAGGCAAATAGAATATAAGGAGCCTTTTATTCAGTGTTTGAAAGCTTTTCTTTGTTTCATTGCTCTTTAAGTTTTAACTCTTGCATGTTTCTTCCCTTGCTGTGAAGTGGTTAATGCACAGTCTGATTTTTTGATTTTCACAAAGGCAAAATGTGACTGCTCTTCCTCTACACACTGGCCCTTTCACATAGCTCTCCTCGCCATCTGAAAATGGCTCTTACTCATCAGCCAGCACAAGCCTCCCTTTGTCCTGCCCATACTATCAGGTATGGTCAGCAGTGTCAGGAAGCGGTACCAGCCGAAGGGAATGATCACGTTGGAGTATGGATGGATTGTGCGCCGCTGGCCATGCCCTGACTGCTTGCCTTGTCCTGTTCCACCTCAGCTGTCATCATACCTCAGCCATGTGTTTTCTTTCCTCCACACTCATCCCGTTGAGTGGGCTGTGTACTCTAAACAGCCCAGCATAAATATCTTTTCTGCCTGTGCCGAGCCATTTTGATTGTTACTTTGTTTTATTTGCAGTGCAGTTGATTAATTTATAATTTTGAAACCTGAACATTAATTGAAGTTGAGCATTTTAGTGTGTTCCTCTGCTCTTCTCTCCAAATACCGACCTTAAATCCTCAGGTCCACCTCCAAAACATGTGGGATGACCTGCCAGGGACCTGTCAACCAACACATGCTGTGGACCAGAGCTCCCCTTTGTCCATAGGCTCCTGAATGGGGTGCCATGAGTCCCCACACCGATAAAGTCACTCCCAAGGCTGACCTACTGCAGTGACCAAGGCAGGATCACTCCAAAACTTCTCAGCCATCAGCCATGTGTGTTTGCACAAGAAACATGCAAAAGTGAAAGGTGGTACTATTGTGAGCCATCAGCAAGGTCAGGAAAGTCCCCATGAAGAAAGGATTTGGTGGGAGGTCTGTGCATGCGAGAACTAAGTGTCCAATGTCTCCTTTGATTCTTCGTGGGATTTTAACGCTTCTGCGAAGCCTGATCCTTCAAGTTCCCTTGGAAGGAGTGGGCAGAAGCTCACCCCTGACGGAAGGGTCCGTGCTGTGGTTATTGCTGACCATAGCTGTTGGATAAGGATCAGCCAAGGCCAATTGCACCATGGAGAAATGGAGACACCCACACTCGCTGTGCTAGCTCTGAACCATTATACTGAAATCGGGAATATTTCTGCAGTGGGACAATGTGTACCCACATGTACATATATGTATGGCAGTGAAATGTTTTACTGTTATTGTGTGTGTTTAAAATGCTGGGGAGATGTGGAAGTCCTCCAGGATGATCAGTTTTACCAAGTGATCTTTTCTGACTGTTGGATCTTTTTCTGTGCTTGCTCATGTCCTGCATTAGTAATAGCAGCAAAGACATGATGTTTAGCAGCCTTTTCAGAAGGACTGAGAATTAACTAAAGATAGGATGGAAGGAACTTGCTGTTTTCTGTGTTTTAAAGCACTGGAGACTCTGAAAAACATCAGGTTGCATTAGCTGAGGATGTGGCTCATCAGTGGGTGAACCAAGAGAAGGAAAGGACAGACATTGTCTAACACATTGAGAAAAGGGTCCCATTGCTGAGGACTCCAGTAAAAGGAGCTAAAACACCAGAGTGTCGAGAAGATTTTTTTCTTTTTGAGTGCCTGGACTTAATGGACTTTTCTGGCTGAGCTGTGTAGTACAGAAACCAGCACGGCACTTCCTGCCTTCGCTCCCTGCACTTGTCTGGGACTGTTCATGTCATAAATCATTCACAACTTTACTAAGGTGATTCTTACACAGTCAGTCTATATCTCTAACACAAAATCAAGGAGGGAAAAAAACACCAACCACCATATATCCCATTTTCCTGAACCAGCTTTTCTATCTCAATAAGCAAATCGTAATATCCAAGCCCATGTGAGAGCCAGTTAGAAATGCCAGAAGTATATTTAGTTTCAGTGCACATGCCAGAAAGTCCAAGGTTTCTTGTTCTCTCCCCAACGTACCACTTTGGGGGGTTTTTGTCCACCAACTTCCTTCCTCCTCCCTTCTGGTCTCCGTTTTGCTTCATCTCTGTGCATCTTCTCCTGCCCTGCTCCTGGCTGTGGCTCTGGGCTGCCCTCCCAGCACCCTCCCACGGGCACTGCCAAAGCCTCATGATGGGTAAACTGGTCTTTAGAGCAGCAATTGCCACGTCAGTCATTTTTGCTGTTCATACTCCACTGCAGCATGGCAAAAATGTGCACAATGTTTGCTGTGAGTCCTCCTCAAAATGGTCTGATGAGCTGTGCTGAGTGTACTGCGAATAGTGGTTCTCTCCCCACACATTCAATGTCTGTCTGTCTGTCTATCTATCTACCAGTAGATAGTTTATGCCTTCTAAAGATGCTTCTGGTTATTTTTTCATATATATATATATACACACACACACACACACATGCACACATGTGTGTGTTTAAATGTTTAAAATTCTCTCTTCTTTCCAAATAGTATTTTCCTGCAACAATGAGCTCAAAAATCCAGTAAATTTAGGACGTCTTCTGTTTTTTGAAAAACTTTGCTCCATTTCACATGTGCTATCGGCTGAGTGCAGTTGAAGAGAGTCTTAACATTAACTTCAACTGCCTTTGGATCAAGTGAAATGGCACTGCACTCTGTGATTAGATATAACACTGGATGATGTGGTGTCCTGTTTGCAAACGGATTTTCAAATATGATTTAAACATATTGAAATATATGTTGTTCAGTCTGAAATATAAAAGTACCTTATGTACCAACAGTAGTGAATTATTTGAGAAACTAGATTAAGAATGGCAAGTGGGACATATGTTACCAAGAAATGAAGGAGAATGGGTTTTTTTTGGAAGATCTTCCAAAAAAGAGCCTAGCAAGAGCTTGCCAAATTTGGTATTTAAAGACAAAGCTGCCTTGAGCTGAGTTCAGAAAAAGGTCTTAGTGTCAAATGTTTTCAACTTTCTTGCATTAAATGAACTGAAATTCAGCCAAACCAGATTCCTCAGATTTGGAAAAAAAAGGTTCCCTCCCAAGCCCAGGAGAAGCAGGCCAAGTTTCATCCTGACAGGAACATTTTTGCCAAAGTTATAAAAACTGAAGTGAAAGTAATGGTGCTGTATCTGGCATTTATAAAGCAGCTTCATCCCAAAAGGTCCTAAAGCACATTATATATAGCAGGCTGGATTCCCCAGTCCTTAGTCATATCTTGCTCATACACATTCTCATTAAAATATATAGAATTTGAGGGCTCAGGCCTGAAGGTCCCATGCAGGAGCACACAGCTGGGATCCCTTTCCATGTCTCTCATGGTGGGAACTCAATGGCAGTAGCCTGGGACCTTGACTTTGCTGAAGATTCACTCTATAATAAATGCAAGTGCCAACCGTCAAAACCCAGCTGGAGCGGCGTGCTGCCCATCAGCAACCCAGCTTTGGTCCAAAACTGGGCTGTGTGGTTCAATAGCATATACTCTGCCACAGGGCTGTGGGTACCAAACCCAGGGTTTACCACCAGCTCCATTGGGTCTTGGCACCGGCCAATGCGCTGCTAACACAAGTGAGCTCCTCCATCCCCTATTGACACAGAGTTATTACTTAGTCCTGAGCTATCAAAATTTTTGTATTGCATGTCTTCTGCATTTTTACCTGAATTCAAGGGTTAAAGCTTTCAGTACTACATTACTTTTTTCAAAACTTTTTTTGGCTTTAAAATAATGCCGTTTTCTGCATGAGTGCCTCCCCTAATTATATGCATATATATATTTCCTATAGATGGCACTGGAATTTCACGTTTTCTTTGTTATGTTTTTGCCTAGATTTTCCCTATTTTGGGGGAGGGTGTTGTTTTCCCTATATTTAATGAATAGGTTTTGACTCTTAGTTGTTTTGGGTTGTTTGTTTGTTTTCCCCCCAGGAATCTTGTAGAGTTCTCAATGCAAAAAAAAAAAAAAAAACCAAAACAACAAAAAACCCAACGTGGTTTTTTTCCTCCTATTCTCTCCTGGATTTGCTTATACCTAGCATACTTGGTTCAAGAAACTACTTTTGCTATGGTATATGAGGAAAGGAGTAGATGGATGAAGGGAACATTTTAAAGGTGACGCATATCCTCGACTGCTGTGAAATCTGGAGGGGAGGTGGGCACAGCATCCATGGTGCCTGATCTCATCCCACTCCTCTTGCTTTAGGTTCACTCCTTACCATTGACTAAAGGTAGAGCAGGGCAAGCCGATTCCCTGTATCCACATTAAACTGAGAATATCCACTTAAGTAATAAGATTTTAATTACCCAAGTCAGAATTTTATATTAAACCCTAATCTGATACATTACCAGCCTAAATTAATGTCAAAAGGTGTCTGTATAGAGACTTTCATTCATTTAATGATGGTTAGTTTGGAGCCTAAACAAATTATTTGCAAAAATCTCCAGACCACTGTAGAAATGGCATTTCCAATGCTAATGGAGTTTTGATTTCCAATTAGTCCTCTACTCACTGCAAAGGGTACGTTGCTTTGATCAGTCGCTGATTTACTGCAAGCATTTCAACAAAAGGGTGTTAGGAAGATGTATCCTTGAAGTATTTTTGTAGTATGTCAACATGAATGTATGTGCAAAGAGTCATTTAATAGCGTTGTAGCTAGGGAGGGATACATAGACCGTATGCTTGGCTTCATGCCTTCATTACATCCTAAAGAAAACTCTTGAAGATGCACAAAATGATCTTCTGGTCCAATCCAGAATAAGCAAACACTGTTTTCTCTTCTTGAAGCTTTTTTTTTTTTACAAAATTCTAGGAATTCTTATGGTTAAAAACACTGATTCACATTTTTTGTCTTTATTAATTGTTTCTTCTTTGTCTTTAGTTAGACTCCTCAGTCATGCTATAGAAACCAAATCAACCACTTCAAATGTTATTTTATTAACTAAAATGAACCCTCCCATATTATAAAACTCCCAAAGTCTCTTAGGACTTCGTAACCACAGGTCCATACAGAATTAACTACAAAGTCCCGAGAAAGGGTTAATGCTTGCTGGCAGTTTGGCCATATTAGAACAATTACAGTGATTCATTGTCTATGTCTAATGGCATAATCTGATTGTAAAGACAGCAGAGTGGGCGTTGGAAAATATACAGCAGCCCACTATAGTCAGTGTGAGGCATAACAGGAAATGATTGTGGGTGTTAACCATGTCACAAATGGTTGGATTAAATGCTGACTCCACAGCTGAAAAGCCAAATAAAGATATGGGAAAGCGACTGTATATGTTTCAATAACAATTAAGAGACTATCTAATATTGTTTTTAGCAACAGAAAGGAAAGTTGCAGTGAAAAACCTGCCGCAGGTGATTCTACTTAAAACTGTATTTACTATCTTTCTAATGTGTTAGCCAATAAGTAAAACTGTTCTGAATAATTTGCTATGATTCGTTCAGAAAGCAAGGTATTTTATATTGAAATAAATAGGAAATATAACTCCTGATTATGATATTGTCATTAAGGTACTTATTTTCAATTAAGAATTTTTATTAGCTCTCATCAAGTTGAGTAATGAAAGTGCCGTAAAATATACTTCCTTTCCCACCCAGCCCGCTCCCTCCCAGCCCTTCTGCAAAGGCCTCACCTTTCTGCAGAAGCAAGAAAAGAAAAGAACAGAAAAGTTAAAGGGAAAAGGGAAAATAAAAATAAAAATAAAAGAAGAGTGGGGGAAGAGACGGAGGGAGGAAAAAAAATACAATCTACCAGTGTCCTGAGCTTGTTTTCCTTCTGCCCCATCCGTCGGCGGGGTGTCAGCCATGGAGGTGCAGTGCACCATGTCCGCGGGGCCAGGTCCCGGCGGAGCCCCTGATGGGCACTTTGTGGCTTCTCCTTTCTTTTCCCTTGGGGAAGGGATGGCCCCCGTACTCCCGTTTTGCTGAGGTCCCCATGGCCGGGCTGTGGACCACCACGGACAGTGCATCGGGGCTGGGTCTCCCTTTCAAACCCCCTCCAGAGGCAGCTGTCCCACTCCCCGAAGAGAAAAGGGTCTGGTTTTAGACTGGCCATTCCAATAATTTAGTAAAAATGGGCACATTTATTAACTTTTTTTTTTTTAACAGTTTTGGCCTCTTGGAGGAGCTAATGCAAAGCAAACACTTTTTTTTTTTTTTAGGCAAAGGCTTTAAAATCACAATAAACCCATTTTGATTGTAAATATATTTTCAGCTACATTTTATCAAATAATCTTACAAAAAAAACCTGGTTTATGAAGTTATGATGATTTAAATTGTTCTTTCTCTCTCTTTCTTTCTCTCTCTCTCCTTTTTCACACATATTCTCTGGAGGATCTAAAAATAAGCCTCTAGCTATACAAGTCAGTGCTCCAGGTTTATCCCAGAGACTAAGCAGTATTTCACAAAATACCTTTATTATTTTCTGGGGTTCCTCTGCATTGTGTGAAACCTCCAAGGTTATTTGAGATCAGACGTGTAAGGAAAATGGACACATTTGAGGCAAGGGTTGGGAGGAAGAATTTTTCAAAAGCTGTGCTATATAAATTAAAAATGTGAATTTATATTCTTCTGGTGCTTGAGTGACACTTTCAGTGACTTTTGTTTGCTTCTCACTCATCTAAAAGGTATCAGCAATCAACTGATGAATGTGAAGTAGCCGGAGTTGTATGAAATTCTGTGTCCTGTCTCTAAACAAACCCTTCAGCCTCAAAACCACGACGCTTTTATATTTCATATGTAATGGTTTGATTCTATACCATTGACCTTAACGAGAGGGAAATCACTGAGTTCAGCTGGAGGAAATAAAGACCATAAAGAAGAGTGTTGATTTAACCAGGTTTTTCTGAGATAACATAATAGCATTTTTAGATTTTTTTTTTCCCCCTGATGAAATTTGAATATATACTCCTTAGGTGAGCGTTTAGGTAACACAATATAAACGGTTTGTAGTGATGAGGTAAAGAAGGGAAGATCAAAAGGCAGGCAGGAAAGGCTGACGCCTTTCGTCAGCCCAAACGTCCCTTGCAGAGCCCTGCATCCTCAAAACGGTATTTCACCTCCGTCCAAATGCAGCTTCCTATGGAGGTCGGCTGCCAGTCTATTAAAAACCAAAAAGAAGCCAGCCGCACAAGTTAAAACCTAACTGAATTATCTTTACTGCTTACAACCACGAGAAGTATGTAGTTCCTGTGCATCTGTCTGTGCCAAGACCAAATATCCAAGTGCAAAATAGAGCATAGCTGAGGATATCGATATAAGACACAGCCTCGTGGTAACCAGCACCGCGAGGCACAAAGCAGGAGCCTTCCCGGCTGATGAAACCACTACCGTAGTTTTGCAAAATAACTTGTGGCCCTGGGACCGTGCTTCTCCCCAGGAGGAGCGGTGGGGGCCGCACGGCAGCCGTGCTGTCCTGCCCCCGCGCGGGACGTGACACAGCCCCGCAAACACTTCCTTGAAGAACTAACACGCTTTTATTGCAGGAAGAATAAAACAGGATTTCACAGTCACTTGTCTTTGCAGTAACCAGCTTCTCACTTCCCCCAGCACTCCCCGGGGGTTCATGGCTACTTCAGGTGCGCTCCTCTGTTTATGGCCCTGCAGCAGTATCGGTTTTCCCCAAATCCCCTAATTCTAGCTGCTGGGGTGGGTTTACCCAGCGGATGGCGACTGAGGACGGCCGTGTGATTAGGGTAATTAGGTCGTTTGTGTTTTGCCTCATGTTGGAGCCCCAGGAGCAGGTCGGGTACGCGGGGCTGGGCAGAGGGTACCCGCGGCACCAGCCCTGCGCTGGCACACAGGGACATGAGTGTCCATCCCTGCTGAAAGGGGCTTCTTCCTCGCTCTGCTTCCCATTGCTACCCAAACAAGTGACAAAAAAATTCTTTTTGATTCCTAAAATTCTCTTCTCTATAAAGGTATAAGGTGAGGGCATCAATACAGAAAATCCTTTCCCTCTCCTTAACACAGCAGTAAAAGAAGGACAGAAGGTGCAACATAAGAAGTCCATCAAAACCCAAAGGGCAGGGTGGTGTTTGACTCCCTCTTAGGCATCCTTTCAGGAAAGATCCCACTGGGGTAAGGGTTGGTCATCAACACTAGCAAGAATGATGCTTGCCCCTCACATAATATGTAAAATGAAATGGAAATTAATTTAACCTAGATGCCCCAGTTCAGGTTTGCAGCATCCTTGCACAAATGGAAAATAGAGTTTGTTGTTTTATTTAGCCCAAATACAACGCAGGGATGGCCGCTTACACTGCAAAGTTTGCAGCATTCAGAGGAGTAACCATTTATAACAGCTTTAAAGTTCCCAATGGACGTAGGACTATTTTTCAGGTGGGAAGAGCTGACAAGCACGGGTCTAGCTGAGAAACAAAGCCTGACGACTGCTTTCTGAAGCAGAGCTTTGTGCAGGTTTCTTGCTAGCACTGAATCCGTGGCTGCAGTCTCTCCTAGCTCTGCCACCAGGAATAACGTATCTCTCCCAGCAGTGTGAATCACCTGAGCAGAAAATTGGCAGAAATTTATTTCAGAACTTCTGAAAATATTTTAATATTGAAAACCAGTTGTGCAAATTCTGCCTAAAGTTTGGTTTTCCTCTGCGGCTCTGTTTATAACACTGTGGCATACTTTTATTGTCTTAAATTGTCCAAATGCCAGCAAATAGCATTAAAAATGGGGCGTGCACAAGGTGCGCCCCTTAGTTGTTGCTTGTATAATGGAATGAGTCTGTGTTTTGTAAATGAGCGTACATACCCCTTACGTGATTTACTATATACCTACAGTAAATTTTCTTGCGGGAGATTTTATGGTGCCTTGTTGAATAGTGAATGTTAAGTCAAACCTTCCTATAGCCGAGGAAAATAGAAGCCAGATCTGCAGAGAGAAAGTAACAAGGAGTTTTTGTTAATGTGTATTCCTGCTCGTGGTAAGAGAACAGTAATTCTACCCTAATGAAAATTAAATTTACTACCTTTTGTTTGTAGTTGTATCTTAAAAAAAAACAAACCTGCACACCCTTGTTAATCACCATGAACAGCTCTCTTCAACCATCAGAATGACAAAGGAGCACTAAAATGCTCTGGCCAGATTCCAGGTGGGTTTTTTTCTGAGGACTTTCCGAAGAAAATTCACATAACATGCTTTTTTCTATGGGAAGCATGTTTTTCCATGATTCATAAACTCGCTTTTATCCAGTCCATGAAAGGACCTCTCTCCATTATGTAGACCAGAGCTGACACATTTATGTGCAAAATTGCTGGAGCATTTACACCACTATTCATCAAGGCAGTGTCTGTGCTCCAGGAATATTACAATCACCTGGCACAATCAGTTTAACACACATGCACAAATTCTTGGAAGACTCTGTTATTATAACACATAACAAAACATAACAACCACTGTACTACTGGGCCATGTATATAAAAAGTTGCTTTTGCTTTCTTAATCGTACACATGAATACGAATTAACAAATGCCATTATATTATTGATGTAATATTGAATAATAAGAGATCTGTGTAAAACCGAGAATATCAATTCGTTCAGGAAATTGCTAATAAGAAATACTCTTTTCATCCCCAAAATGACCAGCTGAAATCCAGCCGGTGCTGCGGTAGCCGGAAGTTACACCTACCCGACTGGTTGTACGTGGCCTGTACAAGATGAATACTCATTTTCCTCTTTCCGTTATAAAATATTTAATCACCATCCCCTATTATTACCCTCCTTTGGCCACGGGGATGCTTTCTGGAGAGGCTTTCCAGTCGGTCCACTCTTCAGCGCCCAGGTTTACCGCTGCAGTGTGTGTCCCCCCACCTGATCCTGCGCTTCACTGGTAGCTTCAAGGCGCTGCCCTAACCATGAGCATGGGGAAGGTGTTGGAGAGCACAGGTTCCCGTCCTTTGCTGCTGTCACACCTCGTCGTGACATCTGGAAACGGCACACGTTGTCTTCTGCTGAGGACAGAAGGGTTATTTCTTATGCATGGGGAGCTGAAAGAGCTTGCCAAGGCGCTGCTGGCCATCTTCCTAACTCGGAGACAACACCTGAACACCTAAAACATGAGTTGTGGCCCATACACAGCTTTTTTAGAGGACTGGAGTCTCAATGCCGTTCCCACGGCCCCGACCCCAGCTCTGTTTCAGACCCAGGCGGCTCAGATGCCAGCTCTCGCCCAAACCAGCTCTGCCTCTGCTCTGAGAGCTGGGACCACCCTGCCTCATCATCAGGATGTGGGTGGCCAGTGTGGACACCCAGGTGCGCCAAGGACCACGTGGGTGCTCTCTGGGCTTGCCCAGGTCTGTCCCAGGACGTGCCGTGGCCGTCGTCCTCCCTGGCAGCTGGGGGGAAGGAGCTGCGCATCCAGCCACGGGCTCGCCGGGCGATTGTAAAGCAAGAAGGATTTATTCTGCAGCCTTGGGGTGGTCATCACCTCACGGACAGGTGACATTATACCCCGCAGAATACATCCTTGGCATCCCCAGGTAGGATGGAGTTGGATTTTGTAAACGTGGGGGAGGGAGATATTTAGCTTTCAAAATCGCTGTGGCTGTCAGGTGAGAAAAACATTTATTTTCATGAGGATTTTCACTGACTGTACTAGCGAAGATTTTTAAGAATTGCCTAAATAAGTATTTACATGATACTGTAACCCAGAATGGTTTCAAAGGAGCCTTTATGATCTGTCAGGTCAATAATCTGCATTTTTAAAAGTCCCTGAATACATATTTGCATGATCTGTATTTCAAAAGCTCTAGTAAATATGTATTTGCACAATAGACCATAACAATCTCTTTTCAGCCATCGTGGTCTATATATAGTGTTAATCCTCATATATTCCGAAGGAGTTTTATTTTCCAAAATAGCTTTTATTAATACGATGTTCAGATGCTGCGGTTCTGAGGGCGATAGAAGGATGTAATCAAAAGGGATGAGGATGGCTTTTCATGCAATTAAAAACTGATTTAAAAGTTAGGCCAACAGTGCAAGCAAACACTTGGTTTTACCCCCCTTTTTAGCCCACAGAGTTTTCCCAGAAACCTCCCTCTTTGTAGATCATCTTCTACCTTCTGCCCCGTTGCAGGTAGACCATATCCTCCTGAGCAACTCCGTCTGGCAGGCAGCTGGCAATATTTCCCAGGAAAAATTTCTGTTGTGTTCCGGGTGGGAGAAACGGGGCAGAGAGAGGCTTTGAGCGGGGATCTAGAAGATGTATCAGAACAGTTCGTTTATGGACCCAAACGTTTGTACACCAGGGTCTCCTTTGATCAAGGTCACATTGCTGTTTCCGTGCTAGCCTGGGAAGAAAGACTGGACTTGTCCTTCACCAGAGGCATGGTTAGGTGTGAGATGCTCATATCTGACGTTGCCCTCTGGCTGTTTTGCTTTGAGATCCCCTCTGCGACGTGCTGGTTCTGACCCTGGATGGTCTGGTACTCGCATCCCTGGGTCGCGGTCAAATACAATGACCAAATTCTATGTCCATCAGTTCTTGTCAGCAGTTCCAATCGTGTTTCTTCATCTCCACTATAGCTGGCTTTGCAAGATGCTGTATGGCATGATCTGGTGCAGTTTTCCTCCACTTATTCTGGCTGGACATTAAGTAGCAAGTTCTTAATTTTTAGTCACAGCTGGAAATGGGCATCAGAGTTGGGGATGGGAGTTGGGGTTCTGTAGAAGAAAACCAGATATGTTAAGGTTAGGCATTCTTCATTCCAGTTAACTTTGCTGTTGATGTATATAAGTCTTTTAAACACGGAGACTGTTGGGTTTTTTTTAAAAAACATTTGGAATATTTTTAAAATTTAGGGTCTTGTCCTGGCTTCATATACTTACACAGCAAGTTTTCTATCACTGTGTCCAGACCTCAATTTTCACTTTCAATACACTGTATATGCTAATTTATGTACAATTACATTATCAGACACAGAGCAGAGGTGAATGTTGTTTTATCACTCCTAAGAATATTATTGTGAAATTATCAATAACCTGATAGTAACAACGTATTTCTTTAAATGATACAATCAGAAATTATTTGATGTATAAAATTACAGCAGGTTTGATGACTTTAGTTGTCTTTGCCGTGAACAGATATTCCATTTCTCCAGCTACTTTTATTATTTGTGCATTTTTTATGCATCTCGCATTGAATTAACTTGTCTTAGTGGAATAGCTTCAGTCTGAGTGTTTCAGTCCCAGCAGCCAGCAGTTTGCAGACCGCAACTTTTGGTTTGGACGTGGGAGGGCAAAACCTAAATAAATAAACCTAAATAAATAAACCTAAATAAATCCTCTGTCCCCAGATCTTGGCCACCCTGCCTCGGCCGAGCAGCCGGCGCAGTCAGGAGGTTTCACTGCCGCTCCTCCTCCTCCTCTTCCTCTCCTCCTCCTCGCTCGGGCATGTGGTGCAGGTAAGAGAAGGAGCCTGCACATATTGTTTCTGTTTGCGAAGGAAGTACACCCTGCACTTTCCCCGAACATAAATTCAGCCGAAGTGGTATGTCATTAATCAGGTGCAGAATCTGGAAAAATCATACAGAGACTTTGTGTCTTATATTAAAAGCAGCAACTTATGGCTGGTTAGTTTGTTTATTGAAAACGTTTTATTAACACTGTACCTTGCAGAATGTGAAGAATAGGACAAAATCAGATTATTTCTCCATCCACCTCCAGCTCAGATTTTCTGCATAAACAATTTGGATCATGAACTGTAAAAATACACGTGTTGGTGCCGTAGCCTACATGGAGCATAAGTCTCTCAGATCATGGGGAATGGTAAAACACAGTACCAGGTATTTCCAGACTTAGAAGGGTTCCTCACATAAACCTGAGTCAAAGATTAAACTCAAGCTTCATAAAGCTCCCCTGGCTTTCTCTGCAGTGCTATGAAACAGCACCTTGGCTTCTACGTATTTGGCTTTGGATCGCGTGCGGGTGCTTGGCCGTGGAGTCGCAGGAGAAAGTCTCACCCGGTCCAGCATCTTCCCAGCCCCAGCGCTTCAGAGCGGAGAGAGGCAGCAGCCCCCCAAATACACACGCATGCAAGATCCCTCATTTTTCCTACACTGATAATTGCCTATTAGTATAATGCAAATTGAAACCCCTTTCCTAATGCTAGAGCCCCAGTGCACAAAGATTTTCTTGCTCCATTAAAAAGACAATTTTGCCCGTGCAGTAATGGAAAACGTCAAATTCAAATAGGAAAGTGGGTGCCTCTAAGTATTTCATATTTTACAGGAATATGTTTTAAATGAAATACTGCCTGACAGATAAATTACCTTGGCTTTGCTTACGTACCCGGCTGATTTAGTGCTACCAGCAGTGCAGATGGTTGGCGACAACTTTGTAGGTGCTTAAACATCTTAGTACATGAATGCAATTTTTGCACTAATGCAAAACACTTGTGGAATGACCCCTAGTATGTAATGTTTTCCATTGAGAGAACTGATTTGGACTTACAGAGAAAAAAGTAATATACAAATTACTTCAGGTAACCTGTAGCCTTTAAAAAGAAAAGAAATGCAATTATATCTGCTCTCTGCAACCACAGTTTAATGAAAACAGAAGACGGAAATGGTCTTTCTAAGTTTCAGAACTTACAACAGGTCCCTGCTTATTAACAGAGCAGTTGTACTAGCAATTTGTTTTTGTAATTATGTTCTTTGTGGTCTACACAGTTTTCAAATAGTGATGCAAAAAGGACAGCTGGAAATACTGCTAGTTGCTTACCTAATCCCCAGTGAGAATAAAAATAGATAACAGTAAATGAGACTGTATGTAGGAAGCTAAATTAACAGTCAAAGCTGAGATTTTTTTTAAAGACACAGTATACTTCAATGTATGCATTAAAAGATGGAGATGAAATGTATTAAATATCAGTAGGAATACTCGGCCCTTTGATTACATGAATGAGGAGCAGAGCCCGTTCCCTGGCTTAAAACACCCCGGTCTCATACAAAGCAAATAATGAGCTTGACCACTAAAGTGCTGGTATTTCCCATGTAAAAAGTGAACACCAAGGCAAAATGGTTGCTTATGGAGTAACGCTGGTTCTCCTTTCTAGGCTTGTGTTTATTCTCGAAAGAAACTGCACAGATTCATGTTTAAATTGCGATTGGAATAGGCTTCAAAGACGGTCACTTTTCTAGTAGCAGCGTTTTACCTGGCAGTGGGGAGCTGTGCACGCATCCTGGCTTGAGATGGTGAGGCTGAGTCTCACGGGAGGCCTGGAAGTATTCAGTTTTGAAGAAAGTCAGCCAACTTTAGAACTGGAAATATATAAGTTCCAGCTAGAGGTCTGCACAGCCACACAATCAGTCTTTGCTCGAATATCCTTCCTTTGGTTTTCTGAGAGCAATTTTCCTCATTTCATTTTGATTTGTAAGAATTGTGTTGGCACTTGCCATCAGTATCTAAATCTCTTCAAAGCTTCAGCGTTGAAGGACAGAGGGCACCTGTAGCTGCACGCTGTGGATGCACCTTCCCTCCATGGATGAAGGGCTACTAAGGCTTTGAAATTTTAGATTAACAAGGATTTTACTTGCATTTCCGTAACTAACTAGCGAGCCAGCCTACTGGCGGGTATCAATCAGCATTTCATTATGCCGTTTTGCATTAGCTGAGGATGTGACCTGCGCTATTCCCTCCTGCAAAGCAACATCTCGTAGCTGTCATTTCATTGAAGCTATAAAGGTAAATGCATGATGGAGCGGGGAGCTGACATTTGCTAGGGGAAGCTTGCAGGAGCAGAGGGCAGCTCCCAACCCCGCAGCCGCAGCCTCCCCGCTCGCAGCGGAGGCAAGCAAACCCTCAGCGCTCGTGAACTTCGTTTCCTGACATCCACTTTCTTCTTGAATATTCCTCCCAGATCTGGGAGTGAAGAGCTCGGCTGCAGAAAACCCAAATGCACAAAACAGAGCCAAGAGGAAATTCACATTTTACCGAAAGCAAGAGCCAAGTGAGATCACAGCTCGTGCTCTGGCTGCAGCGTGGGTGCGGCGGGGTTGTGCGAGGCAAACCTGGGGTCAAACAGCGACAAGCTCCGAGGGCTGCGTTTAAGGTCCTGGTCTGGAACAAGCTGAAATCAAAGGAAAGGCTCACCTTGGTTTAAGAGAGGAAGGCCCTGAAACAGTGCCTTTAAGTGTATTATTTTCTGAGTGTGTCCAAAAGATCAGTGAGAGCAGTGACCTTGGAAAATGATTCCTTGCATTCTGCAGTGGACCAGGTGCTTTGAGAAGTACCTACAGGACTTACCTGTTAGCTGCACTTTTATACCCCCAGCTTTCTCTTACCAAGTGCATCCATTCCTCTTTATCCTGATAGTTAATCAAGGGTCTGCTAAAATAAATAAAATCCCTCCGCTTCCCTAGAGATGGGGAGGAGCGTGCCTGCTCTTAGCCTGTAAAATTTGGCTGTGTGGGAAAGGGGTCTTTTGGGTTTGGTTTTTCTTGGTATTGAGGGAGCCAATATGTAGTGCATTGTACTTTCCTTGAGGATTTGGTTTGCTGCATCTGAGGCCAGGTAAGAAAAGAACAAGAGGGAAGCCACTTGATTTTGTGCCTGGAGCAAAGCTAAGCAGTTCAAGGCCAGAGTAAACATGAAGCAAATGAAAAAAACGCGCGAGAGGAGAGAGGTGCTGTGATTTAGCAACGAGCAGAGCTTGGAAGAACCAGAGGCTCGGTTGCCTCCCCCCGGGGATGCCCGGGCTGCCGTACCCGCTGGCGCTGCCCATCTTCCCGGCTCCAGGCAGAACCGTATCCCGAGCCAATTTTGATGTATTCCAGGGATGCTCTGTCACAGGTTGTTTCCAGCTCCGTCCCGCTGCACCGTGCCGGCAGTAGCTGGGTGTTTCTGATCACCTCCACAAACCTGGCGCTGTTCCACCGCTCGGTCTGACTCCAGATGGCAGGATGAGGTTTCCTTGGTTTGATCTGTACTACAACAGACTTTTAAACAGGGTTTTGTTGCGTCCATTTCCAGCCCTGAGCTGAGCTTCGCTCTCCGAAAGATCACTGCTCAGAAAAGCAAAAAAGACCCCAAAACTCTTGAGAATTGAATGTAAATCCTCCTTGGGGGAGGATACATTTGAGGTTTGGTTCTTGTTTCATCTCCGCATGTTTTGGAGATATGTCTGATACAGAGATATCTGAATCAGATATGCTGGAGGTTTGCCTGGACAAGACAATCTGATCTAGTTGGATCTGCTCCAAGCGGGAGGTGGGGCTATACAACCCCTAGACACCCCTTCCAATAAAATTAGCAAAACCTAAAATCCCAGTATTGATAGTTTTAAAAACCGACTTGTGAGATATGAACTTCAATCATATTCCTTATACCAGCAGGTATATGAAAGCTATAGATTACGCACAGCAATATAAAATCCCCAAAGGCAGGCTTATTCTGGATGTTTAGTCCACCAAGCTGAACTATTAAGAACACTTTGAGGAAAAAAAAGGAAAAACTAAACCACATAGTTTTGTTTCCTCTGAACTAACATAACCAGAAGAGAAACAGGCAATAGTCATAGAGGATGGTAGCTCCAGAAGAGAGGTCATCTGGATATTCAAAGTGAAAAGGATTTTCAGGATTATACACCTATTTCTCATTTCCTCCTTACTTGCAGCTCCCCCGCAAAAGGGTGGTGGAAGCAAAGGTGGCTTCTCCCTCCCTCTGGCTAAGGAACGGGTCAAAGTGCAACGACTGCCGAAGTCTCAGCACACAAAAGCTAATGCACAATCCAAATACTCTGCAGTTGGACACCAGCGCAATTTTCAGGGAAACCCTTTGCTGGCAGTATTAACCGTATTTCAGGCTTCTCTGTTGCAGCCTCTAGACCACGATGCTGCAAGTTTGCTAAACAAAATCTGAAATCACAGTCCTGTAACACAGGCAGAGCTTGCACTAAAGAGACAGGGAGCTGCTAACATGTTAGTGTGGCACTCGGCATCTTGTTACACATGCTGCCAGGCAGTCTCAGGATGCTTCTGAAGCCCTTCAGTGCCTCCAAATTTGGGGGCAGACCAAGATTTCTCAACATTTTTAAGACCATTGTAGGAACAAGAGCAATATTGCGTCTGGTCTAATAGCAGAGCTCTGATGTAAGGAGCCATGGGGAAATTTAACGGCACACACACTTTGTACTTCTTCCACTTACAGACACTTACAGCCAGCTCACTCTGATCTTGTTGGACCTGCTCTGAGCAGGAGATGGGACTCCATTTGTTTCCCAACCCCACAAGTCACCCTCCAGCTTTGCCATTTCTCCTGCTGTCTGCCCACAGCATTTCATAGTTTTTCTTTGCATTGGAGGTCCCCAAGGCTGCGGGGCAGGAGTGATGCAGTGGTTGTGGTGTAGGGTATATGCTCTCCAGACATTTCTAAGCAGAGCTCAGCTGTCCCCCTCCCGAGACTTTCTTCTCCTATGCTTTCCTGCTGTTTCTCCTCTCCATCTTCCCAGCAGTCAGGATATATAATTTTGTCCCTCAGTGTCGCTCCATGTGTGCAAGGAAAAAGGAGGAGAAGTCAGGATGGGAAACACCTTCCCAGATTACTCAAAGTCCAGGCTGGACCCTTTGTAGGGAAAGCCAGACTCAAACTCAGGTGTGGTCCTCACCCACACAAACGAGGTCATAGTCATTATGAAAATCTTTAAAAAATATTGAGCAGGAACAATCTGCCTGGCCGAGCTGCAGAGCGAGCCCCGTTGCACAGCCGGGGGGGCTCAGCATCCTCCTCCCGCTGGCGAGCGGGGAGCCATGGGTCAGGATCCACTCGGCATTTCCCATAACGGATCCCCTCGGTGCTGGCAAGACCCGAGCCCCGTCCCTGCGGCGGGGATTGCTACCCCGACAAAATTAAAGAGATCAGATTTACAAGGAGGATAAAGCCGAAACATCCCCCCGAGGCAGCGTGCCTGCTGCCACCTTGGAAAGGGCTTGGGGACGGGGACGAGCTCTGTGGCTGAATGCTGGGGGGGGGGCTGCTAGCGCCGGTGGAGGGCTCCCCCCGCTTTCCCCATGCAGAAGCAGTGTGCCATCTCCCCCAAACGCAGCCTAGCTGGCAAGCGCCGTGCCAGCATCTGTGTGCCAGCTCTGCAGGGCTGCGTGTGCCGCTTGTGATCCATCTGCAGAAGGCAGCACGTGCCAGTGGCTGTGCGCAGGGTGGGCTGCGCCGGGGAGTCCATTACAGGGAAAAGCCCATAGCATAATTAAAAAAAACCAAAAAAACCATGGTTTTTCTTGCTACCCTGATTTTTCCCTCTTCAGTTTAAAATTCCCTATTGGCTTTAATCAAACTCAGGCGAGATTCACAAGCTTGGTCAATGTAAGGATTTTTTTGGGGGGGAAAAAAAACAGGTTGTTTTTTTTTTTTTTAAAACCAAAGGGAAAAAAAGGAGGTTTTTGCCAAGCAGGTTTTCCCAAGTTCTCATAGCTCTACATTATGTGGCTCTGTGTCTGGAGCAGGCTCCAAGACTGACTTCCAAACGACCTGGAAGGTGTCCTAAACCAATGTGGCTGCAGGCAAGTGGGAGCTCGGGCGGTGGATAGCTGCAGCGCTGGAGGAGACAGACAGGAATCCCAAATTGCGAAATCTACTTCACCTCCAAAAGGTAGAAAAACTCACAGGCTTGTAGTTTTAAAGGTATTTAGCGACATTGTTTTCCTGGAGATGCCTAAGTAAGACTCAGCTTAAAGCCCCTACTTAAAAAAAAAAAAAAAAAAAAAAAAAAGTAGTGAAGTTATTCTATCATCTTGTTATCTCTGTGGAAAGGAAAAAGAGTGGTAAACACCTGACTACAATTGCTTTTTACCTTCTCATCGCTCCAAATATTGAATCTAGCCATGGTTGAGTCCCAGATGGTGAAGCATTTAACTTCATTTTCTAACCTCTTTTGGGGCTCAGTTTAATTTATTAAGAGGTTACTCTCAGGACAGATCACGCGACACGTAAGTGTAAATTGAACCAGGTATATCTGTGATTTACTAACTGGGTGACTTGCAAGCTCAAAAATAGTAGTCCTCTAATAGATGCTGCAGCCGGACAGAAGTCGCGAGTGTGTGTTGGATGTCTGCGGAGAGGGCAGGGATCGAGTCCGAAACCTTAAGGCTTTCTTTGCCCGCAGTGGTAGCACATCTTATGACTCCTTGCTACCTCTCCTCTGAGCTGTACAAGCAGCGAGCTCAGATTTCATCTCCATTCACGGCCTTAGCCTTGGCCTGGAAGTGAATTTGTTCAGTAGTCACCGTGAGAAACGCTTTTAGCTCCTCCAAGTTCAGAACAAGCAGTATTTCCACTTTTGCTTCTCCTGTTGCAATAATTCAGCATGCCGCCTGGCCTTGCTGATGCCTATGGAGCTGAGCATGCACCAGAGCTGGAAGGGCATCCTTTTTTTTGCTCCTCTTTTTGTGCTTTTTTAAGTATCGCTTCCCATGTCAGCTGCTTCCCTCTCAACACACCTTGGCTTTGGGATGGGGCACTGGACCACCCCCTGCGTGCTGCCCCACCGCTGAGAGCCACCGCAAGCTCCTCCGCCCGGCTCAGGGTCCTTGGGCATTTTGCTGACCTGCTCCTCAGGGTCAGGATACCAACAGCAGCAATTGTGGTCACCCTGTTCGTTCCAAAAGCCAGAAGTTTTCACCATGTCAGGCCAATATATATATCTCTATTGGAATAGATGTGCATCACGAAATGAACAGCATTGGTGTGAAAGCGTCGTCTCTCCTTCATTGGCGCAGGGTTCATGCCTAGCAGAGCTATGAAATAAAGTTTTTCAGAGGAGATTGGGAACCTCCTAGCTGTTTCCCAGATGAAGAAAGAGTGACCAATGACTTCACTGCGAGTGAAAGAAAAGGAACGTGTGCCAGGGAGAGATGATGTACGCGATAGAGCTGTTTTCTGCTCGGCCGCTATTTTATTGTAGCTTTTGGAACGCCCCAGCGTGGCGGTTATTAATTTATTATTATGTGAATTCCAGCTGTTGATCGCGTGTTTTACCCGCGAACAGAAAAATAGCCACTGGCTGAGGCTGAGAGTCAACGCGTTTCAGACTCCCTCGTGGAGGACCACGCACCTGAGCCGGGGCTGGCGGCGGTGGCTTGCAGGCGGCAGGACGGTGCCTACGGCGTGGGGAAAGGTGACGTGCGGTTTGGCAGGGGACCGGGCTGGACTGCCACAGCTGGGGGGAGCTGAAGAGCTGCTGAAAAGGGCTTTGGTTTAAATAAACGTCTTCCTCTAAGGCAGGGGTAAGGTTTTTGTGTCGGGGAAGGGGGAGCGCAAAGAAGCGGCCATATGTTTTAGGCCAGTCATTATAAATTACACCCACTCTTGCCTCGGCGCTGTGTCAAAGATGAAGCGAGCGTGTTTTATTAGTAACAGAGATAAACTCGGGCTCTCGGCTCCGTGGGATGGGAAAGGAGTGGCTGGCTAGTGAGGTCTTCCCAGCATCTCCCACAGATAAGCCCAGTTCTGCCACCCTCGAGCAGCGCCTTGGTCTGGTATTTTGCCAGACGGCAGACCCTGCCCCTTTGGTTTTCCCTGTCCAGTGCTCGTACCTGATGTTTAAATCAATTACATAGACATTTAAGTCTCTTTCACATGCCAGCACATGGCCCTTGTAAGCCTTCAGGGTTGAGGGCAAGGAGGGGGGTGTTGGCTTTTGCGAGCAGTATGTACATTAATTCCAACGTAAAGAGCTGCAGTAAATCACTTAATGCCTGAATCAAGTTAGTTGTTGTTGTTTTGGTGAATTGGGACCATATTCGGGACTATAATAACCTAATAATGGACAGTGCAGGCATAGACCACACTGTAATGTATATTGTAGGGGAATATGGTAATAGTCTGAAATGGCAATTCTCCTAAATAAATAGCACATCAACTTACTTAAACCTAATCATAAATGGGACAAATTGGACCCATGTGCAAACAGAAACCTGAGCAGAACGCAGGAGTTAAAGAAGCCATTGTTTCCCAGCCTGACCCTGGGCAGAGAAAGCCTGTGTCAGGTTACATCTGTTAAAATGATTCTAATGCCAGCCCAGTATTTTAATTATAAATATATAAAACATTTAATAAGAAGACATTCTGGGCTTACTAAGCCTTTAAAAACTGGATGTGGGCGGAGTGGGTAGAATGGTATTCCATGTGCCCCAGACAGAGTGCCAGCGTATAATGATTGAATGTTTTCCTGTAATAAATTGAAAAAATCTGGTTTGTAAGAATGGATCCAAATCACTTGGCATTAGAAAGGTAATTTGTTACCTAGCTTCCTCTTGGAAACGGGCTGCTTCCAAGTTTGCTGGAACTTAGTTTCTAGGGACTGCGATGCCCAAAAAGAGAAAGAAAGAACAACCAGGATGCTTATGGCTCTGATGTTACACACACACACACACACGCGAGCGCGCACACACACACACGCACGCTGTTTTTCCTGCCTCTCTTTTTTTTTCCTTCTCAGTTTTTCAGTCCTCCCTCTCATGGCTCCAAACACAAGATTCAGCAGCCAAAAAAGAAAAAAAAAGAGGTTACTCAGGACAAAAGCCAGATCTATAGCCACCTTCTTTGTACCTTTCCAAATCTCAAGCCTGCTTAATTATGATTAATTGCCACATGGATAATCAGATACAGTTTCAAAAGGTTGGAGATGACAGTCCAAGGACACCAGGGAAGAAGGAAGGTTCGCCTTTGTTACAAGCAAAAAAAAAAAAAAACACAGGTCCCTTCCTCAGCCCATAACCTTTTCTTATTTTAACAATTCCAAACGGAATTAATACCATCAGTATATTGTTCCTGCTCCTGGGAATTGAACTTCAACTGTACAATTTCTGCAGCTGTCAGTTTTTTCAGCCCTCCTGTCAATAACGCAATGTTGGGGTGCCCTTCTTCTTGAATGAAAGCAGTTTCAAGTTTCTGCTTTATGTCTGTGCTTTCTGGGTGGTGTGACATGATGAGAAAGTATAAAAAATAATAACAGCAGTTAAAAAGCTTCCACTCTTGACTTAACTGGATCAAATGTAATAGACTACAGTCTTTTCTCCTGATTTCCTTTGCTTGTTTTAGAAAACACTGTGAAAAGTGCAGGAGATTTTGTCTTGCCAGCTCTTTCCTCCATTTGAAATCCCTTTGGCTAAGTCAAGGATCACAGTATGTCATTTCCAGCCTAACAGAAGTGCTGGGCCTTGTTCAGCTCCTATTACTAGGAGGCAAATCCCTAGGTTGCAGGCGCCAGTGTTTCTGCGTTTGGCTTCTTTCCCAGTATTGTTTCCTTCATTACATTCCAGAGTGCCTCTCAGCCAGTTAATGTTTGCACTGGGAGGTCCAAATATCCAGCAATCAGCACTGAACTTTTCTCTTTTTGTTGAGAATTGCAGGTTTCAAATGCAATCACTGGCTTTAAAGAAAAACTTACAGGTGAACACAACAGCACTAATTTCCATTTTATTCACAAACAGTTATATTTGCTGCAGTTTCTCCATATGCACTCGTAAAACGGTTTCAGAAGATGTCTGGCTTTTTCAGAGCTTGGAGGGGCTGGGGTTGTGTTACAGATTTTGGGGTAAACCTGCCCTCTGCGCACCTCTCCCACGCACACCACCGCACGTTAACGCCATCACTCCCATGCTCAGGCGTTATATCTGAACGTTATTCCTAGTAACGCCGTTGCATTCTCATTTTTATTAAAAATGTAGTGAGCTGAAAATGGATGCAATAATTTGGATCACGTGAAGGGTCAAAGTGTTCGCGCGGGCTTACGCCTCGCTCCTGTGAGCACGGGGTGGGAGGTTTGGTTTCTGAATTACTTTTGGTGTCATTTCATTTGTAAGAGTAAGGGCAAGTTGCAGCCTTTTGTGCTGTTTGCATCCAAGGCACTGGGAGGCATGGAAGGGGTTTATGCTCTGGGTTTTCCGTGAATATTGATTCTCCCATATGGCTGACTGGGGGTGGCTTTGGGGGGCTCCAGGGGCTCCGCCGAGATGCACCCGGATCGGGTGGTCACCCCTGAGAGCAGCACCCCTATTCCCCTGCCACCAGAAACTCCTGTAAACAGTGAGAAAACTTTCTGTACGTTGACAGAGGATAAGGCCCGTTATTTTCAGAAGCTGTACCTTAGGCGATTTGAATTGAACTATAGGAAGACTTCTGAAAAGACAGCCTGTATAGTTTGCTTTCTATGGGTTTACTATCAAGTTTCAAGAACTAGCTATGGGTCATAGTCTCGATTAAGCAATTAAAAAAGTCCACGACATTTCCTTGTGGGGAAAGGAAAAAAATGTACAGGTTTGGAAATCCTCAGTGCTTTCCATAAAGCCTCCAGCTATGCTTCCACCCATGATCATATGTCATATGGATGGTGTCATAGCGTCCTAAGGGTGCTAGCTCACAGCGATGATATCGAATTCATGGAAGTGTATATGCTCAGAGAGAATACTAATGTTAACTCAGTCTAAATAACAACACTGCCAAAGGAGGAAAGCAAAAGATGAAATACAGTGGATTTCAGGAGGCAACAAGCTCTCATTTATTAAGATCACAGGCATTTTACAGGTTACAAATCATAAAGCAGAAATAACTTCATAATATACAGGTCAGGAATGTGCCTGGGATATTGAGGAACTATTTCCTTGGCAATAATCTGCCACAGATAGTCAGAAGCGTGCATTTTCTGGCACAACAAATCATTGCTGATTAATTTTGTCTGCCTTTGTCTCAGGGAAGCAACGAGACACTTCACTGTGTATTTTGTACTTACTCTACTTTCGCACTATTCTTTCTCAATGCATAATTTTTTGCAAGATAGGCCAAACACAATACTCTTTGTTTTACCTCTTTGACATCATTTTTGCCTGAGCTTGGGGTGGTTAAGTGTGCAAAGCCGAGGTACAGCCTCCCGTGGCAGCACAACCTGGAGGTTAACTCCGTTCCGAGACCACCAGAGGATTTGTTCAGTCCCCGGCAGGAGCAGGGGAGAGGAGCAGCCCTGGAAACCTGCCCATCCATGCAACTGCTTGGAGGTGAGGAGGCGTAGAAGGGTACCTTCACGATGGACAGGGTATCAGCAGCAACAAACCGGGAACTTTTTCCTCTCTACTAGCACTCAGGCACAAGTCCCAGCGTAGGTTGTGGAAATTACTGCAAAAAGAGAAACTGGAGTTTCTCACTTGAAAAGCAGTAAAAGCAGGGCTGGATGCAGCTGCAAAGTCGAGGGAAGGACTGTACGGCACTGCGGCATCTTCTCCCATGCTTTATTTATTGCATCCTAGAGCCAGCCGGGCTGGATGGTGGTCTGCCTCACTGGCCTCACATAGGAACTTCACAGCATCCCCAGAAGGACAATAGATATGATAAATGCCAAAGGCAATGTCAAAACCCATAACTTTCCTAACATTAACTTAATATTCACAGCTATTAAACATCAACAGATCAGAAATGGAGTATCTCCAAAGCAGGTGTAAACTTCTCCAGGCTCCCTGTGCTGTTGGTGTAAGACAGCTGTGCATGTTATCATTTCTGAGTACGCTCCCCACTTTCTCAAAGTTTCTGCGCTTTTGATAGAGATTCCGAATTCCATGGTTATAATGAATCACTCTGAAACGGGCTGTGGGAGAAACTTTTCAAGAAGTGAGATAGGTGTGGTAAGTCAGGGGCTCAGGAGAACCCAGGCAGGCAGGATTCATTGCTGTGATAGACAAACATGGAGCAGAAACATCCAGAGGAGGGAGAATTTGGATATTTGTTCATCAGTGAAGGGAATTCCCACAGGAGGAGGCGAGGGATGAATAGGGCCCTTGCAAAACCATACTTGCAAAGTACCCAAAACGTTTTATTTAATGGTTTATGAGCACTAAGTCAGATTTGGAGAGAAGGTTGACTTCTGTTGCCCCATCATCAATGCCCCAAATCCCCTCCGTAGCGCACAGCCTCCTCGGTTCACAAGAAGGGTAAGTAAGGTCCAGATTTGGGGGAAAAAGGTGGTAGCACTAAGACCTCTTGCAGAATAAGATCCAGCAGTATAAACCACCAACCATCTGCAAAGTGTGCGTGTTTAGGGCATGACGGTGTAGCCCTTTGGTCAATACATTTGTGGGAGCTTATACTTGCCCAGAGAGGGTCCTGGGCTTGACTGCACCTCCTCAGCTGAAGGTGGGTTGGTTGTGCTTGTTTCAGATGTGGCAACATCTCTCAAAGTCTCCCCCCACCCCGATATCTCCCAAACGAGACAAAACTAATGAACCCTGACCCTGGGCGCTGCTGCCCCGAGCAGCGTGGGTGGGGGAAGCCTCTGCCTCTGGCCTGGGTGGCTGCAGCCATTCCCGGCGCTCCTTCTTGCATTGGGAAACTGGAGGAGATTTCATGGAAGAGCTTCCTAACTGGGGCTGATAGAAACCTGGAGAGGTGGCTTGTTTCTTTCTTTACCTAATTTATCTTCCACGGGATTGAAGTTATCACAGAAAATAGTATTGCTGTTTCGGCTTCTGTTGTCAGTACTCGCCTCCTATTCACATTCCCTGAGCTCCCACCTTCATCCTCATCGCTTTCTCCCTTCAGAATTATACCCAAACCAACAATGTGTTCATAACATTTCCTCCGATTCCAAAAAAAACGCGAAAGAAAACAAACAGCTAGCAGATGCTGATTTTCTCACTTAACTGCACATATTTTATAGTAATTCTCTCTGATTTTCTCCCAAGACACCCACCTGACCTTCCTTTCTCTCCAATCTCTCTCAGTAGTGGCCAAACGTTGCTAAACATGTAAGATTCAACCCATGAAAATAGGCTGCAACTAAGAGAAATTTACCCTTTGACCTTAACGCCTTCGCATACACGATAGAGACCAAGAAATGTCTTTGCTAAAAGGAATGCATTTTCCTTGGCAAAAACTGATTTTTAGACCAAACCAAATTAATGCTATGAAGAGAAATTTTTTTTGCTGTTTCACAAAAACAACACAAGTAAAATAAAAACAATTCAGTGATTTTAGAATGAAGAATGACAAAATACATTTTCCAAGAATTTTCAAGGAACTAAAAATGGAACACCATAAATATTTTTGCTCGTCTCTACGTAACTGAAAGTGATTTACAAGCATGAATTAATTTTGAATCAATGCACTGAATCAGAAGCAGGGGTTAGTTCGCCCAGAATTTTTCAAAGTTTTCTGTAGGCAATTTGGTTGGGAGACTATCTCCAGAGTGCATCCTTTCCCATTTCTGGTGGGAGCCAAAAGTCTCTATGGTAACTAAAACAATAATCTAAGTGGAAAAAAGTAAGTTTGGAAAACTGTTCAAATGAATTTTATCTGCCTTTGTTATCTAAAAATAAGGAGGAGGCTCCACATCATCCGAGCCGTCAGTTTTTCATGCATCACCAAGTGCTTTGCAGGGTATCAGTCAGCCATGACCAGTTCAGGCACATTTTTAGCTGGACGGGCTGAGATGCAGCGAGCTGAAGTGAAGTGTCTTGCTCACACACCAAGTCTGTTGCAAGACCTGGGAACAGAACTTTTCTGCTTTTCCCATCCACAAAGAGCAAAGCTTATATTTTTCAGTCTAGATTATTATTTTCTTTTTCAGATTAAGGAAAACAAAAATGAGAAAGAAAACTGGTGACTCATTGCAGTTTCTCTGCTGAAACACAGCTGCCCTTGTTACAGGAACACGATTCTTAGAGCCTGCATCCAAAATACATTGCAAAATAAAACCGAAACTTTTAAAAACAACGAGGCTAAATGATGTTTCTAATTCGTTTTTTAATATGTATTTGTGAGCGTAGGTCCAGGCTCCAGCCGGGATCAAGGGTAGGACTGGAAACTCAAGAGAAACTGAGTTCTTGTGAAATTTTCAGACAAATTTTGCAAACCCACACAGACAACATTGGCTGGACAAGCTTCAAAACCAGTATGCCCTTTTTAAAGCTTCGATGCTTCTGGACTTTCTGGGATGCCTTCAGTGGCAGGTCAGCACCCACACCACCACCCAATGGTAATACTGCATTTTTCCTCTGGTATTGTTTTTGAAAATGTGCAATAATGCCTGAGTCCAATGATCCCAAATCAGGAAATAAAAGGACTATGTACATGTGTAAATCTACTCCAAATTTTAGTGGTGCAATCTCTCCATTTTAGGAAAAATATTCCTTGCTTTGCTACGATCTTTCTGCTTTCAAAACACTGAGACCTTACGTCTGACTTACTGAACTTTGAATTGCCACCTCTCTGATATTAATAATTTACTCATTAGCCGAGTGTCACACTTCTTCAAATGAACTTACACCTTGGGGATAAACCTGCCTCATTTGGGAAACCTGTTCAGAAGTGACATTTGCTGGATGGAGAAGTATCTCATAAGCCTAAAGCTTGAGCTGCTTCTTAAATAAGAATAATATGGTTGGCACTGCACAGTGCTTCAAAGAGAAGGGGGGAAAAGAATATAAGGGAATCAAGAAGAAGACTGCTTCTGAAGTGGCTTTTACTCATCCTGAATAAAATAGAAGGAAAATTTTGCTATGTGAGTAAGCCAAGCGTGATCGATATTTGCAACCTCCCCTTCGTTTAATAAGCAAGCTCAGTAAGAAAAATGTGCAGGAGTACAGGGAGACAGTGCAGAGGAAAATGGGAGATGGGAGGGAGAGAAAGATGACCTGGTTTTGCTTCCAGGCTAATTTTACATCACTTTAACTATATTTAGTTACATTTCTGTTTAATAGGGTTGCAAATGTTGGACTGAGATATTTATTGTTGTTTTCTGAGTAATTTAAATTTCCAAGAGTTGGTGGTTGTTGTTGTTTTTTTTTTTTCCTAAGACTTCGTGACCTTCTTCCATGAGTTTATTTTAGATATAGTGGAATGTCCCAGAGAAAATTCCAAATGGTCCTTAATATATGAAATGTTTCCAGAAAGGAGAAATTCTCAGTGGACTATGAAACTATTTTTCAATCATGGTGTATGGCACACAAACCACATCTGAGTTTTTTTCAGTAGGAAACTATTGCCCAGTGGGTTAAAAGAAAATAAAGGATAATGGGATTTTTCCGTAAGGCTGGAGGCGTTTGCAGGGGTTTCCTCCCCACTAGATGTCACTGGAACTGTTTGAAATGTTTGGAACAAACAACCCCAAATTCCCCAGGTTTTGAGATTTCTTACAAATGTGAGACTTGGACCAAGTAGCTTTCAAGCTCTGCTCTGCCTCAATGAGTCTTGCAAGGGAATTGAGACTGATAGATGATTAATCATGTGAAGTTCATGGTTTGGCATGAATTTGGGGAAAATGCAGGTGAAACTCGTGAAGTTTGGCCTTGTGCTTGGAGGTTTTGTCCTTCTTTGGGAAACCCAAATGGAATCAAAGAAAATGCTTGGACACAATTACCATTTGGCTGGGAGGTCTTCAAAGAAAGAGTAGGGTCCTGCAGAAAACGTGTCGCACCTTCTCCTGAGTCAGCAGTGACCCAGTGCTGGGATGGCCACACCGTGAAGCACAGCTAGGGTTTGGGTGGTCATCTAATCCACCATAAAAAAAAAAAAAAAAGAAATTCGGACAACTTGTCTCATGAAATTTTCCATGGCTGTCCTCCTCAGCAGTACCGATGTTCACCCCATGCCGCTGAGGAAAGCAGCTCCTTCTCAGATTATTAGGTCTACTATTTAAATTCTCCCTGTAGTTCCAATTGACTACAGGAATTTTCTTCCATTCTTATTCAAAATTCAGTTTAGTGTGATTATGTGGCCATGCATCAAATATGGCAGTATAATATGTCCTTTCATCTACTTGCCATAATACATCCCTTTTAGTGCCACATAAATCCCTGAAAATATTGCTGTCTTCTGCTCTTGAGATTCTTCATGTGCCTCTTTGCCTTACTGCCTTCCTCTTCTATTGTTTCTCCAAGCTGAATTAATTCACTTTTTTTTCCCCAACCTCGCTGCTATGCTGTTGCTACTGCTCCTGAGCAGACACCAGTGAAACAACAGCCCTTCCAGGGCAAGAGAGGAGCCAAGAGCAGCCCAGCTGCTGGCACGGCACCCTTCCCGGCAGCGCCAGCGCCTTGGCTCTCCTCTCCGAATCGCTCCATCTCCTCCAGCAAAGGCGGTGGGGAGCAGTGCCTGGCTGGCAATGCCTGCTGTTGGAGCAGCAGCAGACATCCTCGCAGAGCTGAGGAAGCTGTAATTGAGGAATTACAGGAGTCAGCGTGATGCTCCTAATCCTTCCAGACCAAAGGAGCACCCCAGAAATGACAGCGGGTTTGCTCCTTTGCTGCAGAAGTGAGGGCGTGTGCTGCTGCTGGGAGACCCCAGAGTACGCGCAGAGGCTCTGCAGCACTGCCCTGGGGTGCTAAAGAGCTGCTGTATTTCCCGTGACAATTTAACCCATGCATATGAGTTACATTACAACAAGCTGTATTTATTTTACATAGGTAACCACAAGCGGACACCAAATACCATGAAGCTCTTTCCATCCCCAAAAACGTAAGCTTTGCACTAACGTTGGCATCTGCTTCTTCCTTACTGAAACTCCTTTCTGTAACTCTTTCTCTAGGATCAGTCATGTCCTCATCAGGTTGGCTCCTCGCCTTACTCCAGACAGGCGATGGAGGGCACCAGCCTGGCCGTGCCCCGCGGCAGTGACATGGTCCCACACACCTGCCTGGCTATCCTCCTGTGTTTCGCAGAGCACACACTGGCTTTGACTTGTTTAATTAATTAGTAGCCTAATTGTACCACTTCAGCATAACCCCCTAGTAAGCATAGTTGACTTATGTGGGGCAAGCACAACAAAAAAGGGTATGTCCCCTTATACAACTTCTGTATTAAGTTGTTACTAGATTACGCCAGCAAAGTTTCAATCTACTCAATATTCAGTAAATTTAGGAAAAAGAATTGAAGCTACTTGCCTATTTTAATATGTACTCCTGAAAACATTTTCCATTTTTTTTATGGTTTAATGAAAGCCTCATGGCAATGCTCTGCTTCTTTCTACCTACTATGCCAGTGGTTAAAAATTACGGGGCTTCAAGTAACCTGCATGTCTTTAATTGCTCTGCTGAAGATAAAAGAGCAGTGATATTTTTATCACAACTGTTACAGCAGGTAAAATTAAAACTGCCCCTTACCCACGTGAGTGGAGCAAACCGTGAGTGGGGCCACGGCGCCCATCCTCACCCTGCCTCTGCCCCACGCCTGCATCCCCCAGCCCCACTGATGTCCAGACCTTGACTCACACACTTCCATTTTGCAGCGTATTTTGGGGAATATTTCATTCTGCCACATGCCCCGACGAGCGGAAGAACTTCCCCGCCCCACTTCTTAACATTAAAAAATTAAAGTGTAGAAATCTCTAAATTAAGAAAGTACTGGAAGAGTACATTCAGCGCAGGACAATGCAGAGGAAGGTTACAAGTATATTAGGATAAGGGCACCACAATTATATGAAGAAGTCTGGAGAGAAAAGATTACATTGTTCTGACAACAACATTTTTCAAACATTTAGACCTTTAATATCATTAATTTAAAGTACAAGATTAAATATTTATGCAAATATTAGACAACAGCAAAGAGCTCCACATATTAGGATTTAAAACAAATTGAAAGCATGCAAGACATATTCATTTCTTAAGCAGTTTAGTTAAAAAATGGGTATTGTCTCTATTAGGATTAACTGACAGTAACTCTTTGTGTTCAAATGGATTTAACTTCACTGTGTTTTGTTTTCCAGATATCATTGTCCTCCAATAATCATGGATAAAGGGAAATGTAAAAGGACAGATCAAGTAAAAATATATCTTCACATCATAAACACAGAATTATGTTTAAATTTCATTACTAAATGGGATTTCATCTTCATATACCATGCCTAATCCTGCACTATAAAAGATGTATAAAACCTCCTGACAAATTCTAACAGACTTTGTGGAAGTTGCATATATTGATTAAAACATCAAGCAGTTACATAGAAACCAATAATGAATTACTTCTTGTTGGAAGATAAAACTTTGTGATATTTAAAATTACAGACTTGAAAGTAAGTAAAATTACCCCTAATTATGCAGAAGGGAGCAACACCTTAGCAGTAAACAAGATAAGCACCTCAAACAGCACTAATAATTTTAATTAACATTTTCTAGTTTCCTTTCACCTCCTTTCAAGGTCATCTGCTACCTTTTCCTGGTACAACATTACAGCACAGTGTTAAAAACTTACATTCCATTACTAATCACTTTGATAAGCCAAAAAAATTTATTTTCCAGGACAGATTTTTTTTTTTTTTTAAATCACTTAATCGTGTGCAAAAGCAAATATTGCATTGTGTAAAACTGTCGGGAAGGTTTTTGCAGTCAATTGCTGTCAGAAGTCAGATTCCACCAGCTGGGATTCAATCGGTCATTCGGGGCTTGATTCTGAACACGAGAGGCAAAATTCTTCTGGGAACTCTGCAGAAACCTGTTAATATTTCAGGTATAAATTTAAAAATTTGGATTATGCCCAAACTGTTGAATATTCAGATTATAATCAAAGTTTAAAAGACTCCTAAAGTGTGAACACTGAAAATGAAAATTTGGCAAAATGTGATAATCTACACAGTATTTGTGTTATTTTTCTTGAGCACCAATTAATAAATGTGTGTTCAAGATTTATGATTTTGTTAAACTGTTTCTTTTCTTTTCTAAAAAGTCCAAAAGTTGGTAGGAAAAGGACTTTGTTATATCAGTGGGTTTGTTCCATGCCACAAATTTAATGTACGAGGTCACTTGGAATATAATGTGTAGTGAAAGAATCTCATTAGGCTAAAATGAATGTAAAATGTGTCAATTTGATCCAAATGAGAACTGTAGTAAAACCATGTTTGATGTTCATGTGCAATAAATCTTTAACATTTGTCTGTAAAGTATTAGAGAACCCATAGGGAAATCTCTATTTGTGATAGCTGCACATTTTCAATGATTTTTCCTATAATCCTTTGTTGACATTTAGCATACGGTAACAGAAAAGAAGATCCTAAAATGAGAATTATTACTTACTATTCTAAGGTAAACAAGGTGGACACCTCGCATGTAGGTTTTTGAGAAAGACAAAAATTATGAAAGCATCCCTTTATCAGTAGTGACTGCTCATCTTTCAGTCGCTCCTAGGTGAAAAAGTATGAAATCAAAGGTGCCCTACCTGGCCGTGAGTCACTTCAGTGTTAAACGTCTGATGGCCCCATCCTGCCAGTTGGGTTTTATTTTGATATATTCATATTGTTAATTACTGTTGTATTTCAATTTTCTCTCTAGTATTTTTGTTCATTCATAATAGCTTTATGGTTCAGTGGACCGAAATGACTAAAATGAAAGATTTCCAAGATTTCTTCTGGGAGTAATTTACAAAAGACCACAATTTTTTAATTGCTCCTGATGTTTAGTTCTGGATATCTGGAAGAGGAGAAATCAGCCCAACTCTTTTAGTTGCCACATCAACCGTATCGGATATGTATTTTTTGATGTCTCTCGATTGCTTCGTTCCTTGCAGCCCACCGTCCCTATTTTGAGGACCGTGTTATAGCAATGCCGCGATGTTTATATTTCTGCAGCTCACACTTGCTTTCGCAAGAGAATTACGAGCTATTTACGTCCTTTTGAGGAGGCTCAGGGAATACTGGGTGAAATGTCAGAAACAATTAAGAAAAATGGAGGCATTTCATTTAACCAGTGGAATATACATAACTTTTGCTGAATGACTGAACTTGAAGTGCCACAAGATTGCTACAATATGAGTCCTGGCTCCCGATTATCACAAAGCTTTATAAAAAAAAAACAACCTTACAACATTCTCATGCCAAAGGTTGCAACACAGGCTTTGGCAGGAAACGCGAAAATGCTCCGGCATGGGAAAAGTCTTCGAGCAAACTTGCATCTGTGCTGATTTACGTTTTTACAGCCATTGAACATTGTACACCAAAGCAACAGCAGCTTTCTGAAGCCAAGGCATGACTTTATGGCCGTAGTAACAATACTCGCTTGGAAGCTGTGCAGCATCAGCTCAGCCGTGCCCTGACAAACCCTCTTCCCCATCTCCCCCTCAACCACACCAGCAGTTTTTTATAGCGTTTGCCCATCTCGTTATTGCTGTGCAGGCCCTTTATCAATAAATGTGGTGTTCTCGGTCGAGTTTTCTTTGGCTTGCAGTCTGCTTTACAAAACCGCTGCATACTTGACAGTTTGCCCTAGTTAAAAATTCTTTGGTCAGAGAAAGCCCGGAGAATGAAACAGTATCTGGTGTTGTAAAATCTTGACCAGATTCTGAAATATTGCCTAAGCCCCTGTCAACTCGAAGGTGATTTCTCCAGGTCATGGTTTAGAGGGGAATTGATGGTACACTCTGCTGACTGCTCGGTCTGCACTATATCTTTTTCGGGAGTACACATAGTCACCTTTAGCATTCACCACTTTCCAATCCTCTCTATTTTTGACAGTACATTTACTTCCATACATAGATTACAAGCTAAACATAGGAAAACGAATCCAGAAAAAAGCCTATAGCCTACTGCTTTTTCATTTCTCTATTTCTATCTGAGGGATTATCAATTACCTAATAACCCTGGGAAAAAAATCCACCTGAGGCTGAAGTAGAGATAATAATACCCAGTGCTACATGGAACTGTTCATCCCAGCTCTCACAGCACTTTTCCTATGGTGTCAGGTCCATTATCCAGCTTTTACAGCTGAAGAAACTGAGGCACAGGCAAATGAAAACTCCAGCAAGCCAAAGGTAAATTTGATATAAAATACAGATTCCAATGCAGTGCCCTTCCTCTCCACCCTCAGAAGGACCAAACTCATGGCACATTCAGCAGCTCTGAAATAAAATTCCATCACTCATGATAGAAAGTCTGTTATAATATATATATAGATAGCCTCTTCTGTTATAATTCCTGAGCTTGCAAATTAAAAGGCTGTGGGTAAATATAAAAATTTTTGAATATTCTCATTATCAGATGAGAGTAAAGTGCTTCCATCAACAAGTGCTCGATATAGTTTTAAGCATCTGCTTAAAATCATACTGAAACAAAATACAAGCTTTGGTATTTTGCCAAATAAGGGTAAGATCTTAGGAAGAGTCAGACTAGATCATCCAGCTGTATAAATTATAAATCATTACATTAAAGTAAGTTCCATATATTTATGACACAGCTCTGACTATTGCAGTTTTGCAGGGTATTTTCCTCAAGGCAGATTACGGTGGACCTGCCCACTCCTTCCTTTGGAGAAACCAGGCTGGCCCCGATAAGGCCAATAACCCTTCCAGTTTGGTGGCAACTCCTACGGTCTTAGAAGGAAAAAGACCTAGTTTTGTATTTTGCTTACCAACACCAGGCTTTTTTGTACTGCATTACTACTTTTCTTAAATTCTTAGAGCTTCACTCAGTTCTGGGCAATCTGGGAATGCCTGAAGGACAAACTGTGCAGACCTTCTAAGTAAGACGTCACTGCAGGACTGGTTGGCGTGTGCTGCTTCCCCAATGGTTTGGTTGCGTTGGGTTGGATTGGCTTGCTTGGGCTTTGTTTGGCTGTTCAGGCTGGATGAAGATATTCATGATGCTTGAACTCCTGGATTGATGCTAAGAGGATTTTTGTCCTTTCTTTGGGCATTGACTCAGCAAAGCCTCTGCATTGGTGTGGCCGTAGGAGGAGGGGCAGCCCAGGCTGACCCACACATCCTCCCCGTCACCATCTCCTGAGAGGGCCACCTATGGGAAATTAAACCTGCATCCGCTGCACGAACTCCCCAACGGTGATGTGATGCTGCTGTCAGGACAGGACGTTCCTGGGGTCTGAGAAATGCCTCGTTTGGCTTTCCAGGCACTGGCACCGGTGGATCAGGCACGTTGCTTTTAATATTCTTAATAGTTCTTTTGCCTTGGCCTCACTTTATTCCCCTCATTTTGAAACTCTTGACAGCCTTTCATCAAATGCTTCTGACAAACTCAAAGAATATCTAAAATGGGCACTAATAATTTAGTACTGTAATTTTATGGGTATTTTAAAGTTCCTGAGTATTACTATTATTTTATGGAATGATTTTTCCTCCTTTTCTTTAATCTTTCTTCCTATGTTCTTCAGTGGAATTATAGGTGAAATGTATTTCTTGGCTGCTGTTTCATCTTTTGTTCATACAGTTAAATATTGCACTAGTTAAAGATTGCACGAGGCCCCCACATTAAAATTTTATTGTATTTTTGTATTTATTTTTGGCCCGGATCTGGGGGCCTCTCAGGCCCAGGTCTTGTGTAATTTTATTGGCTTGTGGGTGGAGGAAAGAACAAAAATGAGGTTTGTGGCCAGAATGTTATCTTTGGCCAAGCATCTATTTGGGGGCCTGATTCTGCTCTGGTTCATAAGCATGTAAATCTCAAGCAGCTTCACTGAAAATGAAAAAGTGAAAGTGATGTAAACCTGATGTAAATTAGGAGAGAATTACCTCCGTGGTGAATGCAATGTAAGTATTTTGCTATTTATGATTTTGCTGGGAGCTGTTGACTAGCCTCTCTAAAGATAAGAGCCACCTATAACTCAGTTGTGGGCATCTTTTTTTCTTTTTGACTAACGACTGCTAGCTAAACCAAAGATTAAAACCACTTTTTTATGAGCTCTACTGTCTACGAGTAGCAGAGCTGAGACTACAAAACTCATCAACCTGAGAACCGCAGATGAATTTTGGTGACTTCGCCCTTGAGTGAAACGCACCTTATTCTACCCTAACCCATGTTAAAAAACCTGTAATTCAAGTACTAAACCCCATGGATTTCAGCCTTAATCACTTCTTTTTATAAAAGACTCTTCACGTGATCACCACTTAGTGACTGGTTGCCCATCCTCTGGCATCTTCCCTGCATGTTCAACAGCTCACCAGCATGAGTCATGGCCATCGCATCCTGCGCTCCTTCCTGCCTGGTTCACTTCCATCACCACGGCCTCTTTCCTCCCCAAAACCTGTCTCCCCCTCGCTCCTTGGCACATTTCTTCATGTCAGGTCTTTGGCTTGGAAATGACTTCTCCTGTGAGCCAAACCTCCTTATTCTACTCTTTAAAATCCTTATGAAATTTGGCTTGCCTTCCAAAGCTAAGCCTCAGCTCCCTTGTTACTCTTCTAAATATAAAACATTTTTATTGCATTAAGCCATGTTGAAAAGGAAAAAGAAAAAAAGGAAAAGAGAAGAAAGAAAATCCCTGCACCCAATGTGAAGGAAGTGGCTGGCATTACATAGCAGTGTATCACATGTCTTTTTGTTTTGTCTCGGTATCATCTCGCTTGCACGTGCTTTGGGCTTGCTATCAGTATTCCTCCTTGAGTATCTCCCACACTGAAAAACCCCATTCACTAAAGGAGTTGTTTCCAGGCTGAACTGGTGAGTTTTGGAACTGGGAAAACCCATCCCACTATTGATCACGCTGCATCACTTCCTAAAGAGAAAACTGTTTTCAAGGGAACTCATTTAACACCTTTCAACTGCATTAAACTTCATTTTCCTATTCAACTTACACAACGTTTGAAATTGGTTATTGATATTTTTATGTGTGGATTTCATTCATTATTTCAAATGTAGTTTTAATCATTTCAACAAAGAAGTGTCTTAATATTCCCAATAATGGCTCTTGTCACTTTAAATATTAAAATTCACATTAGGAACCCCCTTGACTGCTTGTGCATTATTTGCATTATAGATTGTATGCATGTCTCAGTCTATATACATATATGTACACACATTTATACACATATACATATTTTTAGGAAAATGCAGACAGTTTTAAATGATCCTATCTGATTTGAAAGGATATAGCAAATGCCAAAGCGATTAGTGATAAACATGGTACTAACACTCCAAAATTAAAAGCTTCTAATTTTCAACTTTAAATAAACCCTTATTGTATAGCAGAAATAATTCCTCATGAAGTGTTTCCAACATTCAGAGAATGCTTTTAGGACATACAGCATTAACATAATTTTTTCGACTGGGGTTCTCACAGGACATCTGATGAAGTCTCTACCCTTGATTTTAATTGCGTAGGCTGCATTCTTAATTAAAAACTGTACAAATGGATTTTATGCCATGCCAAAAGAAATCTGAGTTCATTAGTTATAAAAGCTTTTAAAAATTGATGTAAATACGTGAATTCTTTAAAAGTTTGAACTCAGAGTCCTCATTTATGTTGAGTAACCTTTTATCTAGAGAATAATGAAGCCAATACAAATTAAGATAGTCTAAGTTTTACTTTTTCCTTTTCCTTCTCTTTTTTTCTCTTTTTTTTTTTTTTTTTTGTGAATGTGGGTGGTGGGAGTCAAAGAGTGTGGGGGTTATGTCTTTATGTCATGATGCTTTTCCTTGAAGAATCAAATTCATTTAAATCTAAACTGTGAAGAAAATTAGAGTGGGAAATACACTGACCCTTTTGTACTGGGTTATATAAATATAAGTTCATATATCTTTTGTTAATTCTTCATATTAAAACACAATCACATCATCTCAAACCAATAAACTTAATGGAAATCTGTCAAACTGTAACTTTGGAGGAAAACTCTGGACAACGCTTAAAGAAATACGTGTGCCTTATTGATTTTTATTTTAAAATCTGTGAGTTGTTAATTAAAATGCTTTTCCATAACTTGACAAGACTTCAAATAACGAATGGGAAACTCTGAGAGATTTGTTTAACCTGACAAATTGCTAACCTTTCATTTTGCTGCACGGGACCTTTTCTCTTCCATGGCTGGCAGCCGGGAGGTATCGCTTCACCTTTTCCAGTCGGTGGCACCAACCTGATACTATCTGTGGTTACGCAAAATACCACACGTGGTCTTAAAAACCATGGGAATGAAGCGCTGGGACTGAAGTCAGCTTTTTCTGCGTTGTGAATTAATCTGCAGCATTTCGTCATTTGCCCCAGCCTCTGTGCCTGCCGTTGGGCAGAGGCATCCAGGCTGCGATCATGGGCAACCGTGTCCAGGGGCTTTCATGCCTGGGATTCTGGCAAAGAAAAAGTAGAAAAAGTGAAAGTGAAGCAATGGTATTGTCACTTAGCATTCAAACCCGGATTATATACTGGTATTCTAGCAAAAATGCAAATTAAACAATAAATAAAACAACCTGTACAAGGAACCCCTCTGTTCCTTTCCATCCTCTTCGGTGGTTTGTGCTTTTGAGCATCTCTCTGCCGCTGAATCCCGGCCGAGCGTGGCAGCAGGGGTGTTGAAATACCGCATGAAAAGCTGTGTAAGTGCTTGTGACATTTACAACACGAACTGAGGCAGGAAGCACCAGAAGTCTCACAGGAGAGAACGTTCTCATGAGTTTCCAACCCAGTTTGGCACAGAGAAGAAATTAGATAGACTTTTGACAAGATCTGATTTCCTCTTTTGTTTTTTTAAGGAGCATAGTTCAAGCAACAAAACCATTCTACCTTTTGAGATTTGCTCATGACTACATCCTACAGATCATGAAAACAAGATTCCAATGTAATTGAATATTTTGTATTAGAAACACACCAGATTGGAAAGAACAGTGGCTATCCATCAGCATTAGCCTCCACCTTATCCCCCAAATTCAGCTACCTAGTAATCAATTCGGTGCAGGAGTAAGCTTTAGGGAACAGGATGAATCATCACCAAATTCAGGCAGACAGACTTCTCCACATACACAAACTTCTTTTATTAGACTGTTTTACTATTTGAAATTTCTGAACACATTCTGAACACATTGGTTTCATGAGAAACGAGCCAGAAGGAATCACTGAATTTAATGCTTTAAGGAAGCAGGCAATTGTAAATTTGCTTTAACAAGGTCCAACAGTGCTGCTGGTGTTGGAGTGAAATGTGGCATCAAGAACACCACCATGATCCACTTTGAAACTTGTGTTTTATTTTTTTAGTTTTCCTAGCAGGAAGGAGAGATTGAGGCCAAGCAAATTCAGAGATGTTGCATCAGCAGAAAAGGCCAAGCAAACAACCATGGACCTGCAGCAAGCACAAAGCCCTGAGAGCCGCATCCTTTAATACCCCACTTTCTAGAAAATTAGACTAGATTGCTCAGAAAGTAGAGATGAAGGAGGGATGTAGACTGTATCGCATCCTACACATCACAGTTATTTTGGATGATTTGAACTAAAATTAATGGCACTCTGCCACTCACCAGCTCCTCTCCCACAGCACCAGAAATGTCACACGCCATTTGGTAAGCAGCTTACCATGTCCAAACCTGGCAAATGCTGGAGAAGGAATACGAGACTTCCATAGCCACGTCTTTTGACTTTCACTTTATTTTATATTTTGGTGATTGTACAGAATATTGGACAATCAGCAAAATCTTTAAATTTTGGTATTTGCTTAAGTTTTTTCAGTCTAAACAGAGAAATGTGAGATACAAACCATGTCCCTTTCAAAGCGCAGTGAGATGCTTCACCCAGAGCACACCTCAGCCTGCCTTTATCTCATCTAGCTTTAAGACCTCTAACTTAAATTAAATTAAGCACCATTAAAAGCAGAGATACTGTATGGTCCCAGAAGAAGAAAATCCACTTTCCTAACACCCAAAATATTGCTTTCAAAGAATGGCAAAAGGATTCATCTGCAAAATAGCAGATGGATTCATAAACTCATGATCCATGCACCTATTTCACAGCAGCCAACCCCATTTCTCCTGCAATAACTGCTCTGTGAATGAAACCACAATATGTTTGCTAAGCAGATCTTTAGCCTCTTGTTTATAGTAGCATACCAGCTTTTATGCCAGCTCCATGGTCTACCCAGAAGTAAAGGAAAACATTTGTTGTACAGAAAAATTCACAGAAATGGACACAAACAGTCCCATATAATTGATAGTTTTATGAGATTGAACTCTGTAAATTTTTTTAATCTTATCCCTCTAGATCCAGTTTATGTGCACATTTGAACAATGACTTCATATCCTTTCCAAACAGAGATTCTGGGATTCAGTCTCGTCATTTGGCCAACACAAATCCCCAAGTGCCAAGAATTTCTAGTTTTGTTTTGCTTTATGTTTGTCTTTTACTTGTTCTTTTACAGGATTCCTAGTCAAACCAGTCAGTTAGTGGAATGATTCCAGTTTGCACCAGAAGAAGATGTGTAAAAAATTGAGCATTTTTGTTATTGCTGTCTCTCATGGTGCAGTTACCAACTCTAAGTCTTAAACCTTTATCTACTGTAAAGGAATGAGTTTAAGGAAAAGTTCAATGACTGAACTGTTTGCTTTGTAGGCCATCTTCATCAGCAAACTAGGAGGAAGACTGCTTGAAATTTCAGACACTTTTCCCTTTGTTAAGTTGAAATTACTGTCCTGCTCTGCCTGAGCCCAATGACTTCCACAGCCGTGCAGGGAGTATGTGATATTTATCGCACTTGCTAGCCAAACATTTTTTCACAAGATGATTCTTTTTGTTTATGTCATAAACTGCAGCCACAAAAACATCTCCAACTTTTTTTTCTAGAGGCTACTTTTCCAGCCGAACTAGATCCCCGAAGATGTATGCTGACTCTGAATAGATTATATTGTATTATGTGAGATATAGTCCACTAAACCCAAAATCTCCTTTAATTTAATTTTTTTTTCCCCTGGCAATGTGAATATATGATCGCAACGCCTCATTATGAAACTTATGGGTGAGCTTGTAGAGTGTGTTGGCCACTAGCTGGGAAACAGATGCCCTTGCAACAGTCCTTTTTCTTCCAGCATCGTGTTGGGTCAGGAAGTTGAATTGCTTAAGATGGTGCAGAGCATTTTGCAGTCGGATGAGAGGCCAAGTCTCTACGAGGGGTTAAGGATCCTTTGCAAACTCCTGTGAGAATTGGTATTTTGATGCCAATTTTGTGATTAAGTCCTGCATGTTCCTCTGCCTGTGGAGGGTACCGCTGAAGGGAAAGGCGATGGGTATGCCCAGGGTCCAAGGGCAATATGGCCATATTGGCATGGCGCTAACCCTGAGGTAGTTAGGATGGGGGATATGAATGATAGAACACATCTGGGAGGTAAAAGTAGCCTGGAAAGTATTCTGTTTGGCTCATTTGAACATGCTGGTCGTTTATCCTGGTGTCTTTAACAAAGCTCAAAAGTTTCGTTTTTCTTTACTAAAACCATTCCAGGCCCAACAGGGTCCAAGAGACTCTCCATTTTTATTCTTAAACCACTGGGTAGTGTTTTGTAGATATGTAGATATATCAGTAGATATGCTGCTACACATCTATATTTCTCACTTCAAAATTTTCTCCTCACAGCTGAAAGAAAGACAGAGGAACCAAACCAGATTGCATATGATAATACCAGCAGTTCAGCAGGCTCGACCAAGGCTTTTTGTCAGATGGATTCATGTTGCCTGAACAGGGACCGGAGAAAACAGACAGGGTTGTTGGGATGGGAAGGACCTGACATGGTCGCCAGCAAAGCCAATGCGGTTGCTGGTGGCTGTGGGGCTGCCTTTTGGACACTCACCCATGGCAAACGCCCCCGCCACAGCCCAGCAGCCCGTTTCATGCAACTGCTGAAGAGCCATTAGGTGGTAACGGCTTCTGGTGAACATGACTAATCCCAGCAATATTTGAACCAATAACCCCGAGGTGAACAACTTCGCAGCCTTTTAACATTTTCTCAGACTGCCTGGTTTGATATTTTAGTTCCCAGACCCCCACCCCCCTCCCAGCTATAAATAGATCTCTGTTTTTCAGATTTTGCTTGTTTTGCATAACGTATCTTGTCTGGAATACAATTTATATTTTATCACAAGGAGCAACTATCCTATTAAACTAGCATGTATTTTTCCTTAGGTAATTAACGTACATGCCAATTTTGACAAGAGATATGCGGTCCAGTTACAGGACATATCTTAATGTAATTAACTGTATTGGGTTCCAGAAATCATAAATATAGAATTTCAGTACTTATACATCTGTAAACTGCATAGCTTCCTAAAAAGGACGTGTTACTTATTTTGTCCCACTATTACTTTAACCAAAAATGACAATAAAAGCAAAATTATTTTTTAAGATAGGTTGAAATCCCAGTTTCAGCCTCGAGCGTTTACAAACATTAATTGACCGATGAAGCCACAAGTTGCTTACCCTGAAAGCGACCCTGCAACCACGTAAGAAAACCCTAATTAGCAGTGGAGCAAGGAGCTATCTCAGAATAAGCAAAATTTCCGTTTTGTTATTTAGCCTCCTTATTTCATGGCTCAAATTGGCACAAGAGCCAGGCGGCTCAAGAGAGTTAGGAGAGCGTGGCCACGAGAGGATTTTAATTTATTGACGGCTCTTGCCCTACTGTACAGTCACCGCTGCTATTTGAGTGTAATGGATGAAACAGATGTTTGACACTGCAGCACCTCTTCATAACTTCACTCTTCAAAAACAGTTTTACAAGTGCTCGCTCGCGTTGGTTCCCATTCAGCACAGGAAACTGAGGTCATGGTGAAACATGAGGCCCGGGCAGGAGCTTGAACTCATGTGCACTGCAGCTGGGCCCGCGTCTTCTGAGCACGTTAGCAATTCATGGAGCAGCCATAATTTTAAACTTACGGACAAAGAAATAAAAGTGTTGACACCCTTATTGTAACATCTGCGAAGGGAAAAATATGAGCCCGTTGCTAAATGTATGAAGGATGGAGGGTTTTTTTATGGTTAATTTTGTTCATTATCAGATGTGATTATTTTTAATGTGAAAAATTTCTTCAGGTTTCAGTATCAACACTGAAAAGTTACTTTCTTAGTAGTTTAGCAGACCATAGTTTTCTTAGTATTGCTTAGAAGCAATAATTTAAAAAGCAAGTGACTTTTCTGATATTCTGATCTTTTTTTTTTTGCCTTTCTGGATGATTATTTTAACACATGCTCATCACTGAATATGTCAAAAAATCTTCCCAGGCATATAATATAGGTAATTTTGTAGCTTGTTTTAATAAAGATAACGTAAGGTTCGTACAGTTAAATATACTGGTTACCTTCTGTTACCTTCCCTGGGAAAGCAATTAAGGCATTTAGGTACTGATATTTGGTACCCAATGTGGAAAACGATATCAGGGCACCAGCCTGAGGAAGCTGATATGTGAGTGGTTTGAAATCCCATATCAGAAGTTTTTCTCCTACCGTACCTTCAGTTCCTTTCCAGTACGAGCGCCCCGACAGCCTCGGGGATTTCTCCAGCGCTTTCATGAAAACTAATACCTGCCTGCAGCAAGTTGCTGCTCATCTCCCAGTATCAACACGTGTGCTATGAACTTTCTGCATCTTTGCTCTCTGTCTTCCATGTACCTTCACATATAATTGTATTTCTGACCTTGGTCTTAATTAAATCAGCCCTTTGGTGACTTAGTGGCACATTCTGAAAGGAAATGTGGTTGTATAGTATTAGTTACACAGCACGAAATTATTGTTTAAGATGCTAAAATAGTGTCAGCTAAAAATGAAAGTTTCTACAGGTGGGCGATATTAGAAACTCCAAAATACAGTTTGGTCAGAGATGTTCCTGTGAGGCTGGACTGGGCAACCGCCTTCCACCCACCCCTCAAGTCTTTCTAATATAAGGAGTTATTGGATTTGTCCAGGTAAAACCATATATATTTGTTATGCTGCTCTTCAGAAGCACCTGTAGGAAGATCCACAGAAGAAGAATCTTCATTCTCCTGCCCCAGCTGCTCACGTGGGCTGTACAAAGTAAGGGCTGTAAAAGCTTCTGTCATTTATACCAGAAAGTAACTTGTCACATGAAAAATCCCTTGAACTCCTAGAAAAGCACATTTTTGTCTTTACCTGTCTATTTCCACAGAGACGACATGCACTATTAGGAGCAAAATATCTTCTACAGTAAGATAACCTGAATATTTGCAGAAAAACGCCCGCCGTCCTGCAGCAGGCACCGCTGTCTGCACAGCAGCAGGAGCCTAGGGCGGGCGATCGCCGCTGTGTTTGCTCCCTCTGCATCCAGAGCCATCGGCACGGGAGGCAGGGGTTGGGAGGGCAGCCACGCCAGCCCCGGCTCCACTCGGTAGCCCTGATGGCTGTTTGATGTGGCCGTGAAGGAGGGACAGCCACACACCTGGGGCAGCCCATGGGCCAGAGGTCATGCTGAGGGCTGTTTGCATTAGTTTTCAGAAGAAACAGAGGGAAAAAGCCACAGAAGGCTATGTCTGCTAACTCGACTTGATCTAGTTGAAGATGTCCCTGCTCATTGCAGGAGGGTCGGACTAGACCTTTAAAGGTCCTTTCCAACCCAAACCATTCTGTGATCAGCTGGCACATCCTCTGCCGTACAGCCACTCTCGTTTAACGCGGTATCGGCAATGGTCTTGCTTTGCAAGCAGCTTGATGCGCCCAGAGGAGACTTTGCTGTGCTTTTTAGTGCTGGTAGAAGCTCTCTTCCTACCATGCCTCAGCACACAGTCAGCTCCTTTTGCCTTCAAACCCAACCATGTGGCCAGAGCGATCCTTGCATTCAACCAGTCTATACAAGAGGGGAAAAAGTCACGCGTGTGGTTTACGGCTTTGTTTTCTCAGCCTTTAGCAGTTGTTTGGTTGTTCTGTGTCTAACCACAGTCCCAGCTCTAGGATGAGCTCTGTGACGAAGGACAACCAGAGGATTTTTCCTCCTGCTCTCTCTTGTCCCTTTGCATTGATAAACTATCCTGTCGCTGGCATGGAGACAACACCAAGTGAAGTCGATGGAAAGTTTCCTTCATGTGTGGGTGTTTTCCATAGGTCTTATGCCAATTTACAGCAACACTGGCAGTTAGAAACAGTTAGCTTAAAACATCTATGGAGAGCTTAACGGCATCCAAAGGACAAAGCCTGCAAACCCTCACATTTCACATTAGGTGGCCTTGCTTCTCTGGAGCTGGAAAATGCGTGATAGGAAAATTTTCACAATTAAAGACAAGCCTACATAGTTTGGTTTGTTGATAGTCTTGCAAAAGCAAACAAAATAACTCCTTACCAAGGTTTGCTAGAAGCCCATAGTTTTTTTCCTATGGGAAAATAAGGCTGTTCCATAAAACTGTGGGGAAAATTTGAGCTGACAGCCCAAGATTAAATTCACTTTTCTAATTCTGAGATGGCGACAAGTTTAACTATTCTGGCTTGGCTCAGATGACTTGGGTTGTGGGCTGTGTCTGCAGAAGACGTGAGCGTGCCTGGTGTGACGCCCAGGCCTGGCTTTCGGGGTGACCGCAGGGTCCCTCTTTCCCAGGCATCAGCAGAGCAAACATCATTGCAAAGAGCAATCCCCAAAAAAGGCAGCATTTTATCATGTTTCTGGCAAACCATGGAGTGGCCGATAAGCCCATTTGGAAGTGCGCTCAGCTAAGCCTGTACCCCGGCAAATGACCACAGGGGGCAGAAGGTGTCCTTTCCTTGTTTTTTTAAAGAACATTTTGAAATAGGCACTCATTGACAACAATTTTTAAAAGAAAATGGAGATGATATACCTTTCTAACCTCAAATTTTCTATTGGAGGAGGGAAGGTCCCTTGAAAACTGTTGCTGTAGAGGCTGTAGGTGCTAGAGCTGGAGTCTGAAGCAGCTCCTGGAGCCGCTGGCTGTCAACGTCCTTACCCCTCTCCCTCTCTGCTCACCAGCACTGGCCTGAACTATGGGTAGTTACATGCTTTTTAACCATTTTTGTTTAGATACTGGAAATTCTTAGATTTAGTCATGCCTTCGGACCCTGGACTCTCGCTGCTTATGGCCACTTGTGATTTTACATCTTGGTTTAAGTCTTAGCACAGATGTGAAATAAGACTTCTGAGCTCTTTGGAAAAGTTATTAGCTTTACAATTAGTAAACCGAACGATATCAGGCTCTGTGTAAAGACTACAAGTGTGAAATCTAGTTCTGCCAGTAAATTGCTACCTTTTCTTTAGCATTGCAAGCCATACTCTCTAGTTTATTTGAACGCATAAAATATGCTAAATGTTTAGCAGCACCACTGTGCAAAGAAGAGTTGGATGAAGTATATATTTTTAAATACAGCAAGTAATAAAATGTTGAGTAAATTCCCAAGAATATCATTTTGGGGCAAGTACAATAGAATGCTTAATGGAATATATTCCCAGGTCTGCTATTTTTATTCCTTTTTTTCTCCTGCTTTAATGTCCTCGCCCAGCCAATGGTAGCTATTATGGGAGCTGCAAGGAAGGGGGTTCATCCGTAGACACTTCCAGTACCGTAGCAATGAGAGAAGGGTTGCGAGGTGCTTGCAACCTGCTGGTACATCTCATCTCCAGCTGTGGGAGACAGCTCAGAGCCGCTCGGCATGGGGCTGGATGTTTTTTTTTTGCAGAAGGACCACAGACAACAAAGAAAACTATAAAACAAATTGTAAAAAAAAGGCAAAGACGACTCCTTCTCAAATTCATTTTCTCCAAATTTATTTCCTTTTCATTTAACTTGGTTGAGAAACATCCCTGTGGACTTCATCAGAAAATCAATCTCTCCATTTTAAGTTGTAAATGGAGTTCTAAGTAGCTAACCCTGATATGCGAAACTGCGTGAGAAATCCAAATTCTCATCAAGACAGTTCAGATGTTGTTCAGAGCCACTACTGCAGGTTGAAGAGAAAAGCTGTAGTCAGTATTGCTTCTTTCCAGACCAGTGTTTTTTGGTTTGAGTCAGGTGATGTTGTCTGAAGCTCTTTCTCCTATAAACTTTTTTGCAGTTGGGTTTCTTTATGGATAAAACATCCAAATTTAGGATCATGCCCTTCATTGAGTAGCTTCATATTTCAAGAGGGTTTTTTTCCCTTGCTGCAAATCTGATTTTGCCCCTTTGCAATACAATTATGCCCCAGGTAGCACAGAGTTCTCATATACCTCTTGGTTGGCTGGTTTTATACTGCTGGTTTCCAGATAACTATTTGTAAGTTATTTCAACATTTAAAACACTGCTCTACAGTATCTCTGAAACGATGCTCCTAAACTGCTCTCAAGTTCCTGCTGCCTTTCAGGACTATCCATTCTGGAAATGGGATTCTGTATTCCATGGACTCCCAGTAGGATAAACATACACTTATTAATCCCAGGAGACATATTAAGGAAAAAACAAACCAAACAGACTCTGATATTAAAGTTCTCATATTTTATTTCTATCTGTGCTTTCTAGAATGTTAATTTTTAGTTGTTAGAAAGTTTTAGCAGTTGTAACTCAGAGACCTGTTATTTCTGTTTTGAAGCATCAATCAAATACTGTTATAAAAATTGCTCAACTAATCCAGTTTAGCTATCTTTACTTGAATATATATATTAAAAAAAAAAAAAATCGATGGATACTATTGAACAGTATATCTTCTATACTGTATTTGACTTACCGGTTAATATAGTCCAGTGCTAATAATATAAGAGATGTTCAAACTGCAACTATTTGGCACCGAGCAAGAAGTCTTTGGAGTTCTGAGAACAACTTTCAGTGCAGTTTGCTGGATTTGCCTACCCAGTAGTATTTTTGGTGGATTTTACCTGCATATACATGTTCATGTTCCATTAATTTCCATAGGCTGGAAGCCTGCCCTTCTAAAGAGAGAAATCTCAGCATCTCTAATGAGGGGCCAATTCCCAAGCCCCACAGCATCTCTAAATGATATTTGGCAGAGATCTGTCTTTGTGGGATTTGTATTGACGGAGTTTTTTCTCCATGCAGTACAGCACTGGCAATATGCACGAGCTGCAATTCTCTTTAATACATTTTCCTTTCAGAAGTGCAGACAATTTTGGCCTACCTACCATGTACTCCTGCCTGTGAGCAAAAAGCCCCGAGGTAACACTGCCTTTCCGCCGCCCCCAGCCACCTTCTACATGACTGCAGATATCAAAGAAAATCAACAAATCATCATTCAAAGCACAGAGAGGGGAAAAAAAGTACGTTCCCTGGGCTGGCCTGGCTTGCAGATTAAAGGTAATCTGGTAATGAGGGCCTACCGGATGATAATTAATAAGTGTAGTTTTCGATATCTGATTTACCTGTCGCGTAAGAAGAAATTTCCCAGGACAGGAAGGTCTGTTCTACATGAGTTTAAGTGTTGCCCTTTTTGAGAGTAATCAGTTCAACTTGACGGAATCTAAAGTCTTTTGCGTGAGCAGTGCAGATGCGAAGGATGGGCTTTCACCTCTTCTTCTCCACAGGAGCTTTTCAATTATCCTGAGAAAACCAAGCCAGGGTGCTTAACCCCCTGCTAACGTCACACCAAGAAAATAGGTGGAGCTAGACCACAAAGAACATGGAAAATCTGTGTTCTCTACAATTCAGAAACAGATTTTTTTTTTTTTTAAGGAAAAAAAGAAGAGGAAGTCACATCTTGAAAGAACAACGGAACTGAAGAAATTAAAAATTGTTAAATGACAGCTAAATGACAGTAATGTCAGGCAGTCTCTTGAGGAAGGAGGGAAAGCCCCAGGCTGGGGCGCAGGTCCTCCTGGCCTCAGCCCCTCTCCACGCCAGCCAGAAGATTTCCTTGGTGAGCATCAGATTGGGTTCTTCAAGGACTTCTCCAGCCACCCTCCTGCGTGTGAACACTGGCAGGGCAACAGCAGCGCTAGGACACAATAAATAAATAATTAAATAGATAAATAAGAACAGGGAATTTATGCAGATTTATAGACATTGTAGGGATTTATTATGTGCCTGAAAAAAAGCCAAAGGGAAGCTGAAAATAACAGGTTTATTTGTTTTTACAGTCATGTTGACTATAAGTATAACTCTTCGCTTAGCTAAAGACAATTCCTGACTCTGACCACGAACAAAAGAAAAAAAAACAAAAAAAGGACAGATGTGCCCCTTCCCCAAGAACAGGAAACAAGTCGGAGTAATACACTTCTGTACATGAAGAAAACCCGTTGGGTTAATAGTTGGTGTTATTCACCTTGCACACAAAAATATGTATTTTTCTATATGTATTCAACAGGATCCAAACAAATTGAAGATAATTTAGGAAGACTGTCTTTTTAGTAACTAAACACACTGAATTTAAATTCTAAATCTTGTGAGACCATTTCCAGAGTTCCCTATGAAAAAGCTTTCTATAAATACATAGAAATAAAAACATTAAAATGTTAATATAACCTATACAATCAAACTGAAGACCTGCTGGAGACTGGGTCAAAACCAAACCATATAAAAGATGCTTTCTTAAAACAAACTCCTGCAGATTTTCATAATTTTCCTTTTAAAATGTCAGTACAATCTTTTGGTTTGGTTCAGTTCAATCTAGAGCAATTCTATATAATGAAAGAAAAGAATGAATATAAACATGTTTCAGTATGACTTCAGGATTCCAGATTCCCATCGCTTTAGGAAGACTGTTTTTCCTTATGGCACGGGTCTGTACTGTTAAAGATCTTGCTACGAAATAATGAGAAGTTGAGGAGAGAAGAGGAACAAGCATGGTTACCCTGGAAAATTCTCATTAAAGAGACACAAAATGATGTGTCCTCTACATAAAGCCACTAGCCAAATAGATTACCCAGGTAAAAAAGAGGAAAAGAAAAATAAAGGAGTCACCACCATACGTGGAGAGCTGAGAGTGTCCTTTCACACCACTGATTTTTTATGAGAACTGGTACTTTTCAAGAGTGTCTGCTGCCTAACGTGCTGGGAGCTCCTGCATTCAGAAGACCTTGCTGCACCATAGTGTGTACATTTAACACACACCCGTATAACATATAATAAATTTAGTGATTAATTTATGATAAACACATGTAGGCAGCTTCTAATAATTGGTGTTTCTCATGTCGCAAAATCCAGTATGGCAGATATGTGTCAACCATTAACTAATTCCCTGTGATTGGGACCCCCTTCCCCTGCAGAGTTTCCTGACCGTGGAAAGGACCGTAAGACCTGCTCTCCACCCTGCATGAGGGCTGGCATGGCATCTGCAGCCTGGAGGCCACAAAGAGGTGGGTATTTGCCCCAAGAGTGACTCTAAATACCTGCGATGGCTTCGATGGCAGCGAGAAGCCGGCGCAGCTGAAGCCAGCCTCCCGCAAAGCTTCAGCTGGACGGACCGAGCCAATGGCTCTGAATGCAAACATTCACGTTTACTTTTCGTGGCTTTATTCCACAGTAGGTTACATTGCTATCTGGTATGTTTTACGTGTATCTGAAAAAACTCAGGTTCTCTCCTTACACAGTATTTTGTTTGGATGTGACCCATTCTCCAATTTTATCATAAAATGAGAACATAATTCACATATTAGCATTTCAAAACCTGTACAGCTGCAGAATGAGTAAACAGTGGAATGAGTAATCATTACTAATCTGCACTGGAGAAAGAGTGAGAGAGAAAAAAAAAAAAAGAGCACATAATTTTGTGGTGGCTAAACCAAAAAAATATGCTTTGCACGTCTTAAAACATCTCAAATTCTTTTTTTATCTGTGTTTTAGCAGTGACAGAGAAAAATCTATCTTTTAGCTGAACTAATCTCAAATAAATTAATATCCTTTTTCATATAAATTTGTTTGGGAAACTCGAAACTGTAGCATAACCTATTGATTACATTATTTGAATTAAGTTTTAGAAATCCTACAGCTGTTTGCTGTCAAAATTTAAACCTACTGTCTATTTTCAGCTGTGCACTTAATACACGTTTCACCTGGTGACTCAATAACATTTTAATATAAAAGTACATGATCACGGAACATATGTTCAGTGTTCATACGAAGCTTAATAGCGACAGAAGGGGTAACAATTAACAGTTCTGTTTTTCTGGGTATACAGGGTCCAAGTTTAAAGTTTTTCCTGGGCTGCTTCCAAAAAATCTTTGTTCCTAGTGCCTTGACCTTTGAGGAGTTTGGAATCAATGAGCCACGTTGCCTTCCATAAGGGTGTCAAGTGCAGAATAAAAAACTGCATCACATCATTTTTCACCGCGGCCAGATGAGGTCTGAGTGAAGGAACAAGGAACAGGAAAGCAAGAACATCTGAAAAATTGACTCTGCAAGCTGGAATGTGATTCTGCAATAAGGGGCAACTCTCTTTTTTTTTTTCCCCCTCTTTTTTTTTGCCAGAGTAGGCAGGTTGTAGACAGATCTGGGTCTCAGCCTCCCACCCCCGGGGCCCCTGTGTCAAGGAACAGTGATAGAGCGCCGTTCATTTATGCAACATCTGTAACGCATATAGCAACGTATTAATAGCTCAATATGCCAATCTGCCACTGTGCATTTTGACCTAGCAGGGACCAGAAGCATGGAAGGTCTGTAAGGCAGATGTGGGAATGGCAGCGATGGTGGAAATTAAAGGCAGACACTAAGAGTTTTGCACATAGCATTGCGGAGCGGTAGTTCTTCTGGAAGAGGCTAATGCTTCCAGCTCAGTTAGGAGGTTAATAGAGCTAATCTTCTGTATCACTATTATTTATAACATGTTGTTGGACTTAATGTTTATGAAGCTCAAGCTGTATAGTGCACATCCAATTATGTTTTCTTACAGCCATGGAGGGTTTTATGAAAAGGAATATTGAGTGAATGCTTTATTGCTGAAAAATATTGTATTGGTTAGAAGGGAAGTTAATCCAATAGGAGGTAAAAACAGTAACAAAGGCTACAGCAAATACGAGATGCTTTAAATTCATTGCATGACATTCTCACCCTAATTATTAGCCCACACTGGGAATAAAAACAGCACCCTCATCTTCAAGTTATTATTTTTTTTTCCCTTTCCTCATTTTTATTGCACATTTACATAAGACTTGTATGCCTTGTACTTCTTCCAGGCAGGCTTATAAGGTTTCTTTTAACCCTTTACTTCTCTTTACACAGCCGTGCAGGAAAGTCTAATTTGCACCCGTGGAGGCAGTGGAAGGCAGGTGACAACGGTGCAGGCAGCTGGGGCGGAGGTGACCAAGCCACGATGGGCGCAGAGGTGGCTGCAGCTTGAACGAGAGCCCAGCGGTTCAGATGGTTGTGCAGCCTCAGCCCCCAGAGTCCCTTGGGTCTGGAAAGCTGGAACGGAAAATCTTCAAGGAACAACTTTTTTTTTGTGAGATTTCCAGTATTTCCTGCTTCTAATGGGATCGGAAATATTGCAAGAGCAAATCTTTCTCATGGTATGGAGGACCAGCCCCGCACCTGGCAGCAGAAAGGTCCAGTGGATGGTTGAGTAAGGAAAAAAAACCTCTTTGAAAAATGCCCTGGCTCTCATGAAAGACCATTGTTTTTACAGTTAGGGAGAGGAGGAAGAATGAAGTGGGGTTTTGTGGTTTGTACTTTATGCTTAATATAAGGAGAGTTAAAGAAAGTATGACTGAAGGAAAAAGAGGGAAGGAAGGAAGATTAGTCAGTTAATAAAGGAGATTTATGTTAGTGACGGTAGGTAGGCAAATTGCACTGCTAAATGGGGTATGGACTTCTTTTATGTGGACAAGAGAATTTATCAATTTTATTTAACTGAAACTGCACCATAATCGTGTCCTCAGGGCCTTGGCTGGAGGAGACACCTATGTCTCAGAGAAACAGGTCTGGAGGCACCCGTTCTGGCTGGTGGTCCCTGGGGCAATAATTCGAGCAGGTTAGGAACGGTGCGGTCTTCTGCATGTTTTTCCAACAAACATTTTTGCTGTGCAAGGGGGATTAATGGATAGTATTTTATGCTACAGTTTTGATCAAGGCTTGGGATTTTTTTTGAATCTGTATCACAAGTCAAAGTTGCGCACAGGCTGCTGCGGCAACTCCACTTTTTCAACGAGCAGCTTAGGAGAACTTTGAGGACTGAACAAGGCCAGCTGAGATATGTACTCAGAAGCCTGAGATCTTGGTTGATGATGAAAGTAGTCTTTTCTGTCACCCTTGTCAAACAGACGAGACAAAAAGTTGCAACCACACGAAGCATGGGCAGATAGTTGGTATCTGACCCGTGTCCAACCGGCTTGCATGAACATTTCTTCCCAGCGTGCTGGGAGGCAACTGTGTAGCCAGTGGCTGATGAATTTCCTTGGAAGCATTCATGATTTGAGGTTGTATTTTGTATGTTACTGGTTATACGTGAATTTCTAAAAACACATGGGTTGTTCTGAAGTTCTGCGTGCCATTATTAAATTCAGTGTTTCCAGAAGGAATTTAGCTCCTGGTGTTACAGACAATGAGACCCAATGAACTGCTATGAATGTGCTATCTGTCTAAAATTGAGAGGGCTTCTACTCCAGAGTGGGATTTGTTGGAGCATGCCCAATCTAGGACAGGAGCTACAAGAGGACACTTTTCCTCCACCGGCCACATCACTGCAGCTTCATATCTCTCTAAGACCTGACACAGGTGTAGCTACAGTACCAGGGTCTCAAACAAGAATCAGAGTAGAAAAAAAAATGCTTATTCCTCTACGGACAGAAATAAATAATATTCTGTGGCTGGTATTTCATTTATCATTTATGCACTTGAATCTATACTCACCTAAATCCTATACATATGTCCTTAAATGCCTGCAGAAATCTCAGATTTCTCCAATTCAACTACAGGTACCATACAAAGCCTGCTTTCTATTAAAAAAAAAAAAAAGTATTCAGAAAAAATGCATTCTTTCTCAATCCTTAAGCCATTTGGCGCTTCAGAAAATCATTAGAGAAGTGTGCTTTGCAAAGCCAAAAATATCTCCCTCTCAAAAACCCGTCCTATTTTCCGGTGTCCTCTGAGAAAGTAACATAGGCAAATGCAACGGCAAGAGTAAAGAGTGGCCGAGGGGCCAGCAGAGGCTCAGATGTCTGCAGAAGGTGAAGGCGGGGCCAGAAGACCCAAGAAAAAGAATGGTGAGGATTTGGGATGGCCATAGGTTGAACACCCCATTTGCTGGTTGAATCCTGTAAACATACAGAAGTTGGCTAAGGACCAGCAGCAGCACATATGAATGTCTCATGCTTGGTTTTGAGAGAAAATTCAGTGTCTAATCTTCAGATAAGCCTGGGGTCAGGGTTCAAAAGGCTAGGAAGTTGGCTGACTTGGTTTGCTGGTGGACTTTTAGAGACATTTAGTTGACCATATTGCTAGATCTTCTTTACCCTTGCAATGGCAAGATGTATATTTACATTTTGTCGATGTGAAATATTTACTTTTAAAGTAGATGTATTTAAAGTGACCAAAGCTAAGATGAAAATTATGGGTAGGGTCTGGAACAAAAACGTGAATTTAATAATTTATCTTCTTGGACCTAGAGAGCTGAAGTGGCATGAGAATCACTGAAGTTGAGTCATTATTTGTGGGAGATAAACCTCGATTTGTCTCAGATTGAGTCTAATATTAAAGTTGGGATTAAGCATTGAAAAAGAAGTGAGGCAGAGCTCATATCATTACTGTGTATGTCTGTAATAGAAAACTGCATTGTAAACTGGCATTGGAATGAGTTTGAAAAGTTATTTAATTTGATGATAATTATGGAAGATCTGAAGGAAAGGATTAGAAAAAGAGATTGGGGAAAATAAAAAGGCTAGGAGACACATTTGTATTGATATACTCACACAGGTTGAGAGTCAAAGAAAAACAATACTGTTTGGATCATCAAACTCTTGCTTTGGGCATTTTACCTAACCTGACAGAGTTTGGGTCTGTTGATAAGAATAGATTACACTTTGGAAAAAGAACAATTAAAGATCTAGTTGTATCCCTGGGTATTCTCAGGCATTGAGGGATAAACTGGATATTCTGCTGTGAAGAACTGGACTAGGAATAGCCTTAAACTACTTGTTTAGTTGGAGGACAAATATATTTGAAATTACTAAGAGCAGGATTAGGGCTATTTAGAGTTGCCCCCTATTCCTCCCTATCACTAACAACATTCAGAAAAATCAGGCCTTATTATCATAAGAACTCAAACTTCACACTGATTTTGAACTAGCTCCGTTTTGAGATGCTCAGTGAAACTAACACTGCAGGGAAATGTTGTTGCCCTTTAGGATTATCCAAAGGTCAAATATTCAGAATAATCTAATAGGGAAAACATAGTGCTCAATTTAATGGAATAACATTTAATAGGAGAGGAAAAATATTTTAAACTGGAAGACTCTATCATTAAAAAAAACACAACTAAAAAATCACGGAGAATGCTGAAACCTCGGAGTCTGTGCTGTTGCATGCACTATGTGTGGGCAGCACACCGGACAAAGGCACCAGGCGTTCAGGAGGTCCAGTGGGCTCCCTTCAATCTGAGAAACTATCCTCTTCTGGTTTCTGGAATAACTCTCTGCTTGTCCATGAGTGAGCACAACATGTAGCACTTTATTTTTAATTCTGACTCCTCCTAAATCAGGCTCGCTTTTGCGAATTTTGTTCTTTCACGGATCCTCTGTGTGGACCCTTTTTGTCTGAAATTTGGTAGGGTAGCGAAACAAAAGAGAATGATTTTTTGCTTTGTCGGTAGATCCATCACATTCCAGACAAAGCTCCACCTCATGGCAGCCAGGCCATGGAGAACACGATCCATTAACGATCAGCAATGCCCGTTATGTTGGTTATTAAGCAATATGATCTTGTATTCAGTGCTTCCAAGTGCCGAGTAAAACACTCAGGTGTTCCAGAATAAAATCATGAGTCTGAACTGGAAAATGCTGAGTTTCAAGCTATGAGACATACGGGCCACTTTGGAAAGTCAGTGTCAACTGGAGATCCCGCTCACAGAATAAATGAGTTCTCTTCAAATCTACTATAAAATGTTTGTGAAATGCAATTGTCTGAATAGTGCTAACTAAAGGCATTCAGGTTTACTGAAGTTTTGTCAGCCTGCCATCTATTTTATATCGGGAAACATGAGTGCGTGATGCGGGGTAACGTCTGCCATCCCACTACAGAACCTTGTAGCTAGCTATACCTATGCCAACCATATTACTAAGCATAGAAAATCTTTAAAGAAGATTATCTTGATTTTCACTAGTTTTAGTAAGCATTATAAGCTGAGCTGTAAAATATCTCCATTTCCTCCTCCACGTACCGTTGGCTTGCTAGCTGCAAATGCATTGTGAAGAGGTGGCAGATTTCTCCAGCCAGCATCCATCCTCCCATCCCCGAATCCCTCCCTGCTGCAGGCAGGGGTTGGAAGTCAGCAGGCAGTGTTTGGGCAGACCCTCGGGGGAGCAGCGCCCGCAGGGCCAGCGGGCAGCAGGGTCCGGCCGCCCTGGCCTCCCGCCGCATTCCTCCGCCTTACCGGAGGTGGCCAGGCAGGGGGTCCGCGCCGGGGTTACGCTGGGCCACTCTCTCCGCTGCAAACAGGAACCTCCAGCAATGCTAAACAAATCAGGCTGCCAAGGGTTTTTTTTTCTTTTCTCTTTTTTTTTTTTTTTTTTTTTTTTTTTGTTCCTAACTTTCCCATAAAAAGATTCAGGTAAATGTAGCATGACGAGCCAATTTAAGCCAATTTCAAAGTTATTTGAGTAATTGGTTATTAAGATAACACTCTCAAATTTCAATTCAGCAATTATCCTCTTAAAGACACAGAATGTAAGTATAGGAGGAAAAGCGTATGCATTAAAGCTACAGAGGCCCTTTTTTAAAAAAACAAAATGTGTAGGCATTTGAAAAAAACATGTAACTTCTAATCTCATTGAACTGAGACTTATCTTCTAACATGTGCAACCCTTCTATGTTGAAAGCAAGTGTTTCTAAATTTTGGAAACGGAGTTGACTGTTATTAGTGCTCATAAAGATTAAGAGACTAAGTGAAGACCCTCCTTTTAATATATGTAAGCTCCTTACCCATAACTTAAGAACCACAAGGGGACAGAACATTGTCTTCCCACAAGGCTGCACTGCAGACTGATGCAGAGTGTGATGATGGAAATAATGGCTTTGGCAGAAGTACTTGGGTTGGAGCCAATTTCTCCATCCTAATGAATGGTGGAATTACCACAGAAAAGCTTTACAGTTAAAAAAAGAAAAAGAAAGAAAGGAAGAAAAAAAGAAAAAAGAAAGAAAAACTGTGCAGCTTATTCCCAGTTAATCAACCCTGTAGGATGGATGGCCATGACCAATTATTATTCCCAGATACTACTGGTTAATCACAAAGCACATAGTTAAAAGGACTTGTGTTAGCTACTTGGCTGCTGAAAGCAATAGTGTAGAATCTGCAAATGTTCACCAGAAGATTAAGGTTATGCAAATGCTGGAAAGTTTCCTATGCTAGCAAAGTTGCCTTTCAAGAAGGTGAAGTTTTTTTTTATTCTCAGAATGGTACTAGATGCGGTTTAGGGAAATGTTATTGACAGCAGGGTGCCGCACGTGTTCACGCCGGCTCCGGATCCTGCTTGCTTTACGATGTCCTCAGCTACTGCTCAAGGCAAATATTCTCTTGGAGGAACCGTAATATCAGCCGAGTACATCAACTCAGCGTTCCCTTCGGCTGCAGCCAACAGCCTTCGGCTATCTCGCCTTGCATTACAATTGTGTCTGTAAACCAAAGGAAGCAATGATGCAAAACCAGGGCCTACGGCTTTTTCTGCCTTCTCACTTGAGACCCGAGTAACAGGAGACATCAGAGAAAAAACGGAGAGAGCGAATCCTGCCGGAGCAGGGGTCAGGGTTTTACTCAGGCTCATGCACTTGGGCATGGACCAGCAAAATGAAAAGGACCAAACCAGATCGGGCAGGGAAGAATATGAAGCTGGGTCTGATTTACTCCTGATGAAAGCTAATGTACTTCCACTGGAAATTTCAGTGGAGCTAAGCCAACTCTCTGCAGCTGAGAATCCGGCCCTTTTGTGTTCAGATCAGTTATAATAATTAAAGATATATTAAGACAGCAGAGAGTGCAGTGTAATCAGGAGTGGGAAAAATACTTCAGAGTTATTTTAGCTTTAGTCTTTATGTTTATTTTTTGCGACTGAGATTGTTCAAATAATATGTCTCTAGGGGATAGAGTAAAAATATAGATTCTAATTTGAATATAGATAAACACTGGATTATATATCAGAAAATATGCTGGTGTAGCATATGCAGTACATGCTACATGTAAACACCAAGTATTACGTAACCACCGCACCAAGCCAACTTACTTTTATCGTGCTAATGTATTTTTTACCTCCAAACATTAATATTTTTATATCTATATATATGTACTGCTACAATGCCATACTCTCAGGTTTTACAGTTTCGCTGCATTTTTCTGGCATAGGTTACAATGGAGGAAAAACGCCAACTGGAACATGTCGAAAAACAAGATCATAAGGTTTCACTCAAGTTGCTTAAATTATTATGTAGGAGGTATATTATCGACCTTTTAATAAAAACCTTTACAGTCTCCATGGAAACATTTTTACATTGACATATAAAAACATAAATGGAAAAAAAATGTTGTAAAAAAATGAATCTGGTCTCCTGTTCATAAATTAGAGGCTGCCTTTACTGTGTGGTGCCTTATCTTCCCCCCGTTATGCAAATGCAACTGCTTGATGATGATTCATTAGTTGAGCATCTTACTGTAACCTGTGTAGTAAGCTGAGGTATTCAAGTGGTTTCATCCTAAAATAGCACTGACGGTTTCTGTAGTGCAGCTTCCTACCTACTTTTAAGCCAGGACATTTAAGCCAGGACATCAGTGCATTTGGGCTCGTGCAGTAGATGGAACAACGCTCGGAAGTACCGACTCATAAAAATTGAAGCTCACAAGAAAGTGCCCTCCTGGTTTTCTTTTTACTTAAAATAAGAGACTCTCATCCTCTCTGGACTGAATTTCCAGGAGTTTGCAGTCTTTACAGCAGAGGAAAATCCTACGGTAGCCTCAGCCCTTAGTGCAAGTTTGGGAAGGGGTGAGGAATCTCACAGCACATCATTTGAGATAAGGATCAGTCTCTCTTGATTTGAATTCCAGAGCTCTCAGCTGTGGTCTGCTGACATCTCGTCAGCATCCGTGACATTTACCAGCGATATACTGTTTATATCATTCTCAACTCCAGAGGCCAGATGACAAGATGCAAAGACGTTAGAATTCTGATTATAATACAAAAAAAAGAAGTTTGTGGTGTTAAAAGAGGAGTGTAATAAAAAGAGCACAGGGATTGTTTTCCAAGATGCATGAACACTTTCTCAGTTTAAGCACAGTACTAAATGTGCTTTTATTTACAGATAATTCTCTGGCATGGCTCTCTTTTACTCTAATCTTTCAATTCCCTCTTTAATCAATGTAGAATTGGGCCAGCCATTTGCAGGAGCGTTCTTTACATGAGTACACATGAAGTGGCTTTTAGAGGAGCCCGAAGAAATAAAATTGTCAACATTTACTAAAAAAAGCAGTTCCAAAAGAAGCACTGGTCAAATATTAGCTAATGATGCATTTATCTGTCTCATATACTACGACAAAGAACAATAAAATTCTAAAAGTGAATCATTTAGCTTTCCACCAATTCGCAATTTTAAAAAAAAAGAAGGTGATTAGCACATAGATTTTAAAAAGTTATATGAAGAGTCTTCATAGACAGGTAGATGTCCTCTTCTGAATGCAACAGATAATACAGATGAACCATACAGGTTTAAGCTCCTTACAAAGCCCAGTGAAATTATTGAATGCCTTTGCATACACTTCAGCAGCATCAGAGAGTGTTCAGGATGAAACAACTAAATAGATATTAACTTTTAAATAGAATTTCATATCAAAGCAAACAGCTGTCCTCCCATCAGCAACGTAAGTAGAATATTTATGTGTATGTGTGTATATATACACACACAACATATATACACACATACACACACACTTTAGGTATCCAACCACATTTTTAATAGCCTTTTTTGGAGTTCCTATCTAATACAGTTGATGTTATGATCTTCAGTGACCTCAGCTGCTGAATCAAACTTGAAGGGGATATCCTAGATTTTCATCCCTGGAAAGCTTTTGCAGTGCCCTGAGCTTTGTGTTAATAACTAACATTGCAAAGGAAACTGATTTTCACAAAGCGCTCAGCACCAATTCTCTAAACACCAGAATCTCCCGGAAGTATCTCAAATTCATCTTAGCCAGGCTCACAAGAGGAAATATAGAAAGGGAGTAAGTCACACTAAAGTGATCGTTGAAATGAATGCAGAAAAGTGTTGAAAATATAGAGTGCATTGTCCAGAATTACTCAGGAAAAAAAAACAACCTGTTATTCCAACCTGGAAAGATCAGAGGAATATATATGTGTATATACAAAAATATGGAAAAAAAGTTTATATGCAGACACACAGACAGATGCAGCAGCACAGAGCTCCTTTCCAGCAAGTCACGGGGAGAACCCAACACCTGCCTTCAGGCTCCAACCTCCAGCCGACGCTGCAGAGCCGCACTTGAGAGCTCAGTTAAAATCTCTCTCTCAGATAAAATAGCGAACGATTTCTTCATTTATATTTGTAGTTACTATTAGTTAAAAAGATGCTACTGTTTGTTTGGAAAAGGCATGGGCATAAGTTGCCCCTCGTGCTCAGGATGTAATTCATGAATGCCTACGGTTTCCACGGTCTGTAATAAATACTACTGAAACTCGTAGGGACGTTTTTGCACGTGTAAGTGGAGAGCCCTTTATTCACTTGAAGGACTGAACTACCGTATAATGAGACTCCCATCTGGCAAAATACATCGAACTCTAGAAAATATGGTTTAAAAGGAAAGCATGTGTATTCTGGCTGTTTTAATTAGCTGCATTTTTTCAGTTGTCCACTTACCTAAATTTTACCTTTTTATGTGTGTGTTGTCTGCTAAATACTACCTAAAATATGGTTAAACATTTCATCTGGGAAATGATTAAAGATCAGTCTTGCTGTTCCCACTTGCAGGGGATGACAGTCTTGTTCTTCTCCCCGCAGAGTTTGATGTCTCAGGTAATGCTGGGTGACCACCCAGCGTGGCAAGTCCTGCCGCGCTTTATGGCTATCGTATTTCTCCCAATTGTATTTCACCTTTTCCTTTGCTCTTCTATGCCTGGAAGCAAAGTGGAAAACATTCTTCCTGCAAAACTGGCCAAGAAGTCAGGGGCCACAGCAGAGGGGCTAAGCTGGCACCCTGCAGGCACCTCTTTTGTCTTTTCAGCAGGGACAGAGCTGCAGCCCCAGGTGCCTCCCCAAGGACCCCCCGGGTTTTGTGGCCACTCAAGCCAACAATCCCCCCAGCAGCTCTTGCAGGAGTCACACCTCACCTCCCTTGTTCTTCGGTCCCATTGTTCTCAACACGGACCGTGGCTTGTATCCACAAACTGGCCCCTAGCTATGATCTTAATATGTGGTTGTGGGGCCAACAAAAATGTGCCAGCATTATTGGCAAATCTTCCTGCAGTGTTTGTGCAGATCTCTGCAGGTCATTAACCTTACATCGCCGGCGATAAGAGGCTGGGCATTGCAAATGTATTTCCATGGTCTCCAAGGCTCAGCCCTTGTCAATCCAAGCATCCAGTGCCAGAACAGCAGCAGTTAAATGAAGAATCCTCTTGCCCATCCTCCTGAATGAAGCACAAACATTGCACTGTGATTGCAACAAAGGAAAAAGGACCAGTAAAGGAAAAGAAAAAAAAAAAAGGAAAATTGCCAAGGAAAATTGCTGTGAACTTTCAGCCCCCACAGCACATCAGACCAAAGTGGCCACCAAGGCTCCAGAGCTTCGTGAGACTCCCCCACGTCTCGTGCCCTTCTCCTGCCTTCCCAGAAGCTCATCACCTTCTCCTTCCCCAGACATGAGAGTGCTGTCACTGCAAAGCCACTTCCTACCCTGCCAGTCTTATCTGGAGATGGTTCCAGAGCTGGGAGGAACACCCCAAGCAGGTCAAACATCCTATTTTTTCTTATAACAGCCTGCACTTTTTCCTCTCACATTTTGCTTTCAAACACAAGGATGCTCCCATTAGAGTGTCTACATTTAAATACCAATAATCTATTAATTTCTCCCATAAACTCAACATCCATCTACCAAAGGTTTATTCTTCACATTGGTAACTCTGAGATATGTAACGTGGCTTAGGGGATGAGTCCCTAGATACTTTTGTATATATACTTTTTTTAAAATAAATTGAATAATTCTTAAAAAAAAAAGGTCTAAAATTCATGCACACATGCAGTATTACAAAAAACAATTGTTCAATTAAATTTATGATGTGGCCACGGGGCCAAGAGACACAAAAAACCATCCGCCTGGTCTGTAACTGTAGCAGGATTCAAAATGCCCCAAATGGGAGATTTTGGCTGTGCTTCTGGAGTGCCACCACCCCAGCTGAGCTTCTCTCTTTCCCTACAAAACCCCAGATGGGAAGATGATTGTGCAGTAGGGCTGGTTGATAGAAACAGCTTATAAACCTGGATGACACTGGGTGCTGTTGGGGACAGCTATGGTTTTTGAAAATTAATATGGGACGGCAGCTTCCTAATCTCTGACTTTGAGGGGTATTCAGTCAGCTGGCCAAGACCCATTTTCCCAGTTAGGAGGTAGCTCAGCAGCATGGTTGACTCTCAGCTAGAGCCAAGAACCAATTCTCAACAGGATATCAGCTGGTGGATTTTGGTTTGAGTTTTGGAGAAAGAGGAAAAAAACTCCAGAGCCTTTGAACTAGATGTTTTAACTTTTTACAAATTCCTTTTTTAAATAGTCCAAGGGATTTTGGTATCCCTGATATCAAGTCAATGTAAGCTTCCATGCATTTGAGACATTCTGTGAATTGTTATGGTTGTAAATTCACGTCTCTGTGACTGTGTGTCTGAACCAAATATAAAACAAGGTAACTGAAAAAAAAACCTAATGGCAGCAGTAAAAGTTTACATTAATGCTCAACAGTTAATCTGATCACCACCAGCATCTCAGCCCTTTCTAACCACTAATGCAAGAAATTTTAATTTGTTATACTGTTGTAGGAAACCGGTAGGCACATGCGAGTCTGTTAACCTGATCTCAGTGTGCAGTTGTCTGTTTAACTGTCTGTTACTTATAGGTCATCTCCAACTTTATTTTACACCTTCCTCTGACACTGAATCTGATAGTATAAACCCTGTAGGTATTATGAAACATGCCTAAGTTCCAAAAGTATCCGCTATATCAAGTTGTACCGGATCTGAATTTCCCTATGAAGAAACAATATGTTTTTATCCCACTTTACCCTAGCTTGGAAGCAGTTTTTATCCTGAGCAACAAGCCCGATGTTCACCAGTCCTAAAGTCACAGGACTGCATATTTCTCTGCATGTGTATGTGTTTGTGTCTGCGATTTCCCAATATTCCTGGCTACTGCAGTCAGAGCCGTTGAACTGCTCAGCGCTGCATGTAATAAAACACTGAAGGCATCTGGGTTTTTTTGGACACATGTCTTGGCATGAAGCTGTGCTTGAAGTGTTGGATTCTCTTTGCACAGTTTGGAGACCAGCATGTTTCCAGTGGAGCTGGAAACCTGTAACCACTCATATCCTCTGCTGGGTATTTTGTTCTAGTTTAGCACTGTTTGGGTTTGTTTTCAAGTTGAAAAAAGAAATTTAAGGGGGGAAACCTAAGAAAGAACAGATGCTAATACTGGAACATTAGAGCTCAGAGTTATTATCGCAGTTTGGGGAGCTATCTAACAGGCCTTTTTAGACAAAATCTGGCTTGAAAGTGGCATGAAAGCAAGTGTATTAAGTATTGTAAAACCAGCTTCCCCTCTCCCCACTCCTCTGACTTGTGAAATCGCATTTCTCTGATATCTCGAATGGCTCCCATTCAGGCTCCCTATCTACTGCTCCCAGGGCGCTGCAGTGCAGGACTGCCCGGGCTGCCTTCAGCAGAAAAATATTAGCGCTTGGCCACCTGTCCATTGAGGGGATGTTTTACATTTCACTGTTTCAAGCGTCTCCACTTATTATGCATTTTCCATTGTTCAAGGAAGCAGGAAAATCCAGGAGACTTTATTGCTGTATAAATATAAATTACAGATATAGATAACCATTGCTTAGCTTTATTTCGTACTCAGAGCAGGCAAGAAACCTGCACCATTTTGCAGGTCCCCCTGGCTGTTAGTCTGATTTAGTCCCAAAACGCTTTGGAGCAGTTTTGGGGGTTACTCCCATGGAGGCGAGATGTGCTCCTGCTTCTCAGCTTGCTGGGAGATGATGCTCGAGCTGCAGGCGGGGAAGTCAGCCGGACAGCTGAGATTTCTTCAGCACATACAGTCCCGGCTAAACCTGCTGTACAGCGCTTCTGGATTTCCAGAGCTGGAGCAAGTGGGCAAGGAAAAGACCCCCAAAGTGATCTTCTAGTATATCAGCATCTGACTGCAATTTCTAATGGCACTGATGGCAATTTCTTCCTTTCTTACACAATTTTCTATCTATCTGGGGAACAAAAGCCATGCAGATGACTAGAAGGAAAAGCCAATTCTTTTTACTTTTGTTGAAATGACTTTCACCCTTCTGCTATCATATTCTCTGTTACATTTAATTTGTTTTGGTTTAGCACATTTTAGCTGAACAAACAATTTGTATGTTATGACTTGAGCGATTGTAGAATTGTTAAGGAATTTTTTTTTCTGTTTCACAGTTTTTTTCTAACCTGTCTGTATTCAGCTCACACGCTGGGTTGTATTTAAACAGAAGATCAACTGATAATTGCAACACCAGTGCTGGCGTCGCTCTAGCGATGAGGCTGCCAGCATTTCCAGGTTGAATTTTGGCATACAACGTTGCAGCCTGGAAGCCAATTTTATTAAAATGAGTAGAGGGAAAAATCTGTTTGGCCTCTTTTGCTTGATAAGAATATAAAAAGACACAATTTTAAAAGAATAAATTAATGTTGAAAATACAGCCCCTGACCTGCAGGTATTTTTTTGATGTCTGCTACTGAGCTGAGGTGCCAGGCCAATATCCGTAACTGGGATCACCCTCCACAAGAGCCGCATTGTCCCAGTTGAGGGCATGGACCGTGCATTAATTACAAGCTGGGGCATCAGGGATATACCCGACAAGTGTCTGGAGCTGGGTGCCCACCGCCCCTGCTGAGCCCAGCCTCCTGGCCCGAACACCTCCCTGAGATGTCCACTGCTGCATAGGACACGGGGATGTAACCGCATTTGCCATGTTCTGTTCAAGTTTACATGCTGGAAATGTCCCTTTTATGCCGTATCACAAAATGATTAGTGTATGCTAAACTTGCAAAGACTATCAACACCATCCCTCTATTCCCTGGTACCTCGAAGGTCTGCATTTCCACGCGGTCCCACAATCAGGCCAGTGCAGCTAAAAAACGATCCCCAGTTCACCCCAGACAATCCATATTTCTCAGTAAAAACACAGCCATCTACACTCGTTATTGTTTGAGGGCCCATATCCTACCACCTCCTCTTGAAAATGTATAACCACACTCCAGCAGAATACAGATGAATATGTGCACTCATATAATTTTATATTTAAGCCTATGGGATAGTGATAATTACGGTTTTAGAATGGGATCAAAAAGCACAGATCTACAGAGTCTCTTTGAAATCAATATCTATTTATTATAATTACACAACATTTTCGATCAGACCTGAAAGCATTATTCAGGCATTAATAAATTAAAGTTTGCAAAAGAAAGACATGCCTCTCCTGCCACTATTTATACCCATTTTATAGATGGGCAACCTGAGAAACAAAGGTTTTAGATGGGTTGCCTCTGTGTTCAAGCAGGACCTGGAAATGGCTGGTCTCTAGTGGGTGCATTGGGCCACAAATTTTCAAATAACGGCACATTTAGCTCATCAGAGTCACTGGATTCTCTTCAAGTTCCCTATATTCTCACACCTGTGACTTTCCTGGTTGGAGGTGCCAAAGGTGCAACATTTTGGGATCTAATGAGACTGCTTAGTTAATAGAATTAATAACACTTTATATTTAATACTGCTTTTATCCAACAATTGCAGTCATTAAATGACTGCAAGCAGAAACTTTTATTCCATACTCTTCACATATATGAGAAGACGACAGGAGAAGTGATAACGGGACTTGTACAAGGTGGTTTAGGGAATTGAAGGTCAAGTTGGGAAAGCCAAAGCTCCCTATTGCCCACGCCTCTCCTTTAATTCCTGGATTACAGCTTGTCTCTGATGGGTGAGGAAGACGTGAAGCAACGCACAGCCATCAAACAGAAATATGAAACAATTTGGGCAATCTTTTTAACAAGGCATAAAATTTGGCTTAGCAGTTATTTTGAGTGCAATTTAACAACGAAATATTGCAGTGTTTCCATGAAATGGAAGTAAATGTGGGTCTGAATGGAGTGGTGCTGAGCTATAACCAGTGTTTACTCAAAACAACTCCTTTGGCAGGAGGAATATCTTGAGCCAGTGTTTTCTGGAGAACTTTGCACTTGAGCGGCGGTGCTCCGTGGGAGCGTGCTCACCACTGCTGCACTGCACCGAGCAAGAGTGGAGGACAAGAGAGCTGTGGTTAATGCACAAGTGCTGCTCGGTTCTGGCTCCTGGCAGGGCTCGGGCACCCCCGGAGCAGCAGGGACCTGCTCTTGGCCACCCCAGCTGCAACGTCAGGGTGCAACGGCTGAGGCCAACCTTGCATGAGACCGCTTAGCATTTGGGGAATCCACCTTGGCTCTCACAGCTGGTCTTTTGCTGGTCTTAAACTAGAGGAAGAAGGCAAGCAATGCTTTCCTTGGGTTGGCAGAGGGCAGTGTCTCTCCTCGCGTGCTCAACGGGCACCCGTGTGGCAGGAGAGGCTTCGGTGCTAGCACGGGGAGCAGAGCCAGCAGAGGCACCGTGCAACAGCGTCCTGCTCGCCTTGGTTTTGCTCGTGAACCAAAAGAGCCCGTACGCCCTCCGAGACAGAGACCCTTAGGAAAGGCTACCACCAACTTCCTCTGCTGTGATTTTCCCTTTTTCATTATGTTTGACATTTTTGAGACTGAGCTTTGTTACAGACTATTAGCCTATGGCAGTAGGCTGGGGAGATAAGACTTCATCAAGCTATAAATCACACAAAAGCGTGTAAAAATGTGAAATTCTGAGGTTGCACCGGCAGTTCTGGTTGGGTTCGCCTGAGCGTTGTGGTACTGATTGCAATATTTCAAGTGACTCGCGGTATAAGCCAATGTTGCAGCTTGCAGGGAAATGAGTTTGGTGCCTTGTGTCTGAATAGCAACACTATTAAAGTTTTGTACTTAGCATAGTTACTGACTTTGTGGGATCACTGTAGCAAGTTTTAAATGATGCATGAAATGAAGAATTCCTGCCCATCCTAAGGAGAGAGAATGCAGATAATAGACTGCCTTGCAATCACAGCTGTGCAGTGTTTTTTTGTTCTGCTTACAGAAATGCCCTCCAAACCCCAAAGTAACAGTATATACAATACATTCACAGGGTTTTTTTTCCTCACTGGGTTTATACGAACTATTCTGCCTCTCCCCACTCATACATACATTCAAGGAAGGCAGAGTGTATGGACTATAGGGACACAGATGCCCAGAGCCCATCGCTCAGCACCAGACTCCTAAGGACACTTGTGCTCCTCTCTGCCACGGAGGTGCCGCAATAGTTTTATAGCTGCTGCCCAGATGCCATTTCATCTCGGACTTTAAACCATCAGAGCAGGCAATTGCAAACGCTCCCAAGAAAGCAGCAGCCCCGACCTGCTGCACCACGTGCCTGTATGGTATAGGACATCCCAACCAGCAAGCAGCAGGGCCAGGAGGGAGTATTTTGGCCAGCAGACCTCCACGCCTACCTCCAAAGATTTGTGCAATCATTCACGACCCCGGAGAACAAAATGCAGATACGAGACATGAGACCCCACCTTAGCAATATTTATCGTCGCGATCTGGATCCAGCTAACATGGATCAGGCACATCGCTGGTCCCAGTTCAGGTGTGTGGATGAATGTACAGATGGACAAAAATAGTTGCAGTGTTA
>NC_134318.1:42389444-42436944 GCF_964195595.1 Calonectris borealis
TGTGCTATTAATTTCCCAAAATTTGATGAGATATTTTGGAGGCTGCTTACCTCTGAAAATTGAACTAAATCTATTAATTGAAATTATTGCAATCAGGATGCAAATGGTGTCCGACTTGCATTATTTCAACTACTGTTGTTTCCACGATCCACTGTTACCCACGGTGCATATTTTCACCCCACAACATCCCTCAGCGACAAACTTCCATTGAATATTATCAAAAATAACAGGAAAATATCGCTGCAAGAGCAGAGTGTGTCAGATTAGTTATAGCTGAGAGAGATTATTTAAATATCTCAAATAAATCTTTTCATTCCCAGCACATTCATCTCTTTTAAGTGCTCATTAAGGTGGGGTGTGACAGTCCTGGAAAATGAAACACTAATTCTTTTCCTCTGAAGCCTGAGTGGAACATTCCCAAGGGCAGCTATAGTTTAGGTGTATTACAGGACTAGGGCAGCATGAGATTCCTCCTCTGCATCTCATTCCAAAAAAGTGATGCCATTTTTTTTGATGCTACTATTCTTCTTGCTCATATTCCTATGATCTACGAGATCTGAAGGAAACAGATGTCAGTTTGTGGTGTTTGATAAACGGTCGGTGGAACTTGGCTGTGACTGCCCTAACTCATTTCAGGTCAGCGTAATTTGCAGTCAGTCTTGTCTTTCCTTGATTTAGACCAAGACTTCCAAAGACAGATAACGAAGGATAGATCTGCAGCTTCACAGTCACTTTTTCAAGTGCAGTTAAAAAAGCAATAAAGCAACTGTGTCTAAATATGTATCTGGTATTAGAATACTTCTCAAATATAATAAATACGTACGTTTAGATCTTACTATTGAAGCATTCGCATACCCAGACCTCTCAGACAGAGACGTTCAATATTCCCTTAAACAATAAAGGTTCATAAAACAACGCATATGAACTCTTTAATGAACTAAGAAACGGTTATTGGTTCACATTAGAGCTATCGTGTTTAAATTCAACTCAAAAATCAGAATGCAGTATCACGAAGGAATGCATAGAAATATTCCAGCAAAAAGGATTCGTGCCGCTAGTCCTGGCCAGCTTTTCTGTCTGAAAAAAGCAAATGTCTTGACTGATTTTTTGAGTTCTCTTCATCTTTTGTTTTTCACTCTTCCTCTTCTTCCTGAGCAGTTCTGGTTTTTTTTTCCCCCCTCCACATTTAATTTGACACAAATGAATACTGAATGCAGGTATTTGATTTATGCTTTTTAAATATAGCTTGTCAAATGCAATGTGGGGATAAGCTTTGCTTGTAGATTAAAAAAGTAAGAAATAAAAGGACATCCTATTTTTTTACTGGAACATGTGAACAAAGAGGAACAGGGAACCATTCAATGAAAACGAGACAAACACGAAGGGATGAAGGGGACAGCAATAACCACGCTACCTGCAGAAGGGAAAATAAAACCGTGTTGAAGAGATCAAAGATATATCTGAATGATGTAGTGATAATTTAAGCATTCAAGGAATGATTAGAAAAGGGAGGTGGCATGGATGATAATTATCTAATGAGGAAGGAAGGACTAACAATGACAAATGAGAACTCGGCGGAACACAAGTCCGTAGCGTGAGCCCAGAGCCACATCAGGGCCGCGCAATGGCCCCAGCTACCAGCCCCCTCACTCGGCCACAGCTTTCCAGCCCAGCAGGAGCCAAATGTGCTGAGCAAACTTTGTGGCACCTTTGGCTGCCAGTTCTGGTGGTCCCGTCTCAAGTCCTGGGACTCCAAGATGGTAAGGAGGCTGTGAGCATGGTGGGAAGAGGGTGAAAAAACAAGAGAATAAAGAAGGTTGTTAGGAAGGAGGAACAGGGAAAAAAGGAAGAATTTAGTGAAATAAGAAAAGGAAAGAGATGCTGAAGAAGATGGATGTGTTAGAGACCAGCAAAAAGTGACCCAAATGTCAGCAGTGAGGACCAGATCAAAAGAAGAAAGACTAGGAAGCCTGCAGCAGAAAAGAAAGAAGGGATGGAAAAAAAAAAAAGAAGAAATAAGGATAAGGGAATAACATCTGTTATGTATAAAAGAATGCAAGGCCTTAAAGAAGACAAGGCAAGGATGCAGCAGAGCATGGAGCATGATAGGGGACACAGGGCAGCAGGAAAGATGAGGGGATGGCAATGGGTGCACAGGAAAACAACAGAAAAATTGGCTGTTCTCAGAAAAAGAAAAACAGACAATCTGAAATTCGATACCACAATTACTGGTGCCTTAGATATGTCTAAAAGAGAGATCAAGACAATATTTTTCTCCATCGGGACTCTCTCATTAATAATAGAAGGGGCATTTCTTTTTAAGCATGACGTTAGTCACCTTTCCTTCTGCTCATGCAGGCAGGTGGTACCAAGACGTGGGATGCACTGGGAGCATCCCATGCTCTTCCGTACCCCCGAGGAAAACATGCTGGGCTCCGAGCTCTTCTTGTGGCCAAACAAAGATGATATCATGCTTGACTGTGATACAAAATGCCCTTGCCTTTAGCAAATACCCTTTTCACAGCGAAACCGGGGCTGACTAGCACCGATGCTCTGGCAGAAGCTGGCCAAAGAGGTTGCAACGATGCTGCGAGAGTTCCTCTGGTGACCATGGGGAAGGAGGGGCCGGAGCAAGCTGGGAAGGCTCCTGACAGCGTGCGTAGATCGAGCAGCCAAAATCTGGCCTGGGTTCATGGGAACACTTTGGTATCTCACCCTTCTGCACAAACACCCTTCATAGCCTCTGTGCATTTCTGGGAAATCACAGGAATCAACTCACAATTTCCTTTGTGCAAATTGTATGAAAATTTCTGTAAGGCATAGGGTAGAAATGAGTTAGTCTGATTATATGTATTCAGGAACACTATAGCTATGCAGATGAGGGGCACTGGGCATGGAAATGTGCATGTGTTTTTATTCTAACAAATTGATCATTAGCCAATGTATTAAATAGGAACCTACCAGGCTGGACCTGATTTCAGAGATGACAAACAGGCATATTTCTAATTGATGTCAGAATATTACCAGAGTCTTTCAATGCTCCTAATGCTCCAGGCACATACCTGGAGCACCAAAACCAGGACACCTGGCTCACCACATTCGTCATGGACCATGCTAACATGTTATGCACTGATTGCCATATAATTGAAAAAAAATATATCCTATAGCATTGAATATGGCTTCAATAGCATATTTAAAATCAGCATCCTCATTACATATCAAGCTGGTCTTCGCAAGAACAAGCTGCTGGTTTCACGAGGCATTTTTGATGGAAATGAGCTCCGAAGAAGGAAGCTGTGGGAGTCTGTCAAGCATGCAGTAAACTCAGGTTTGAAGCGTGGCATTTCCTGATGCAGATCCTTAATTACAACAACAGAATAGATAGTGTGGAGGAGGAACTTTTACAGCGTATTAAAGAAAGGAGTGATATGTGGTACAGCTGTCTGGATTTCCTTGGAAATATGAAGCAGTATCACTTATTAATTACGCTGAGGTAACCAGGAAGAAATTTAAATATAGAAGTACCTGAAACTAGTAATTGGCTGCAATGTAATCACCCCCCTTACTCTGCTGCTGTAGAAATTACCAACAAAATATATTCCGCTTCATTTCCCATGACACGAAATACTTGGAATATGGTTCTACGTCTTAATATTATTGAAAGATGAAGTGACATTATGAAAAAACCTTACGCAGATCTCCTCTCTTCACGAGTAGGCAATAATAGCTATGTGTCCTTAAATAAGATTCCTTGCTTTAGCACCTGAGTAATGTGGAGGACGTGCTGCAGAAAGATGGCCTCAAAATCATTCTTCCCCTCACACTTTTGTCCGACAATTGACTTGTCAAGGTAAGGAATCAGTAACTATCACTGCTTTTCAGTTTATAAGATGAACTCCTGGGCTTCAAAGTTGTATGCAAACATTTACAAAAATAAATCAAACCAGTGTAAATCTGATCTGGCATCACACAATATTGAACAATGTGGGAATAACACTTGTTTAAGTCTGATGGTCACCTGCAAAGGGCAAGCATGCAAATGACACAAATGCTTCAAGACAGCTGTCCTTGGATATAAGGAAAGCAAGAAGGAATGGGGCAACTCCTCTCCTAAAACCTCATCTGGAAATACCCTGCCTGGTGCTATACTGAGAGGTGCCTCCATCAGCCTTGCTCTTATAGAGAGCTGGATGAGCTCCCAGGCTGGGAACAGATGTGCAAATACCAGTTCTTCATTCATCACATATTGACCACTAAACTCATATGGAAATTCCCACTGAGGAAGCAGTATAGTGATGAGACAAATCGTATTGTTCTCCAGCAAAAATTGGTTTGATGGAGCAAAGTTGGAAAGCAACTACCACTGCTAAGTTAGGATTTTCATTTTGAATAGAAAATTTCAGTTACTAGTGGAACACATTTCTCTAGCTGTGTATGTAATACCTACCTTCATTAAAATAAATAGAACGTTGTCGGTCTCAAACGTCTAGAATTTAATTGTCAAAACAAAGTAAATTCCAGGTTAAATCTGTTACTCCAGCCTTAAAATCCTGGGGATGCAGATACTTGACAGATGTCTGAACATCCTAGTTTATATATCCAGCCCCACCCAAAAGTGGGGCTGGCCAACAGGTATAAGGTGAGTGTTTGACAGGATAAATTACATGTTGTACCAGGACGAGTCTTTCTGCAAAGTCTTTATGAAAGAGATATATTTATTTCTATTTTACAAGGCATAACAATCAAGTTTATTTTGATGGCGACCTGACCCACTATTTTTTCTTGAAAACATAGACAAGAGATCTGCAAAATGATTCTTCAAGAAGAACCATGGCAGGCAATGTAGGAAATGTGCTGCAGAGTGGTTGTTAAAGATAAGTTCCTCAGAAGTTTGACTTGGCATTCTTCAATTACCAGTCTAATTATTCTTCTATTATTTAGGCAGTGAGCCAAAGGTTTCCTGGGTGCATAGGAAGTTAATAGGGGAGATGAAGCAAGATTGTAAGGCCATGTCAGCATATGTTCATTAAAGCCTGATTTCTTCAGCATTAAACTTACTCACTGCTCCAACAATGTACTACTGTGTCTATGAATTTAATGATAAAAAATATGCAAGAATAATTATTTACAATATTCCCTGACCCAGTTTTTTCAGTCATTTGTTCAGAGCTGTATCTATTAAAAAAATGGACGAATTCGTTGGGAAATCTACAGAAAAGAACACGATGTCTCCTGTTCATTGCTAGAAGGAAATTAAGGAGTTTCCAAAAGCTTGCCAGTAATCCCCACTGCTTTCTAGCATTCAGCACTGGATATATATAATTACATATGAAAAAATTACATTTGAAGAAAGTTATTTAAGTTGCAAAGCCAAGTACTTGAAAGTTAAGAAATGCCATTTTTACAATTGCCCATGCAATCCTGATTCTTCCCGCTTAGGTATCCAACTTCTAATATTAAAAGAGAGGCAATGGGAAAATATTACGTGATTATGTAGTTAAAGATTGTATCGTAATGCATGTGCTCATGGGAGCAGAAATAAGGTTGCAGACATATGTAACCGTAAATCTGGCATTCCTTAACATACAGATCTTGCCTATACAAACTAAATAACTTCCTTTTAACATAATTTTTATGTCATTTCCTGTTTTGTTTAGTTTCTAAGGAAATATATAAACCAAATCATCTTATGCACAGCTATCTAAAAAAATGAATTTCTTGAGCCCAGGTCCTACTCTTTGTTTTTCTCTGTCTCTCACCCTTGCTCACCCTCTTTTCCGTGCAAGAGATGGAAATCTCCTCCCGTGGAGGCAGCAGGGGTGTTAGGGGACGCTGGGGCAAGGTGTAGGGGTGATGCTGGCCTGGTGGGGGCCACGCTGGCCCCCGTGACTTACCGACGTCCTGCCCCAGGGTCAGGATCAGCCTCTTTGGCATCTTACCAAAAACCACCTGCGACCTGGGAGCCAGAGGAGGGAAACGGAGCTTTTTAAAAAAAGAGTTTATAGCTCAAAAGACATTTTGTGAGACCTAGAAAAGGCGCTTCTCTGGCCCAAAGGCTTTCTCCCTGCCAAATTTCAGGAGACTGCTGTGAACCATGCAGCTGCTGGAGCTTATCCAAAGGAAAAAAAAGCAAAAGCCCAGGGAATCTCCCGCAGCGTGAAGGGCTGGGCGGCCAAACGGCTCCTGCTGAGACAACATGAAGGGGTACAACAGCTCTCCTGTGATTTTTTTAAAGTCGGAGGAGTTTGCCGTGGGCGATAGAGGGAGACAAGGCAGGTCCCCTCTGAATTTCCAACACCAAGAGGTGCCCCGTGCTGCCGGCAGCAGCCCCCGAAGGCGCAGCCCCAGCCCAGCCCACACCCGGGCATTGCCGCGGGAACGGGACGGGGCGTCAAAGGACGGACAGAAGGAAAAATCTATTGTAGATATTAGAAACTAATCCAAATTCTTCCTGGCAAATCTGCTTATTTAATATGTTCGTTTAAATTCATTTCACAGCCAAGGAAAATGAGAATCTTCTTTTTAAAAAAAGTTTATTAATGCAAGTTGCGGGGAAAATAAATGCACTAGCTTCCTCCCCACCCCAAACTCAGTACAGGGAGAACCTGAGCTGTATTCAGCAGTAAATGTAAAAGTCTGTATTTATTTATTTTTAAAATGGGCTTAACTAAAGCAGGATTTCATGGCTCACCAATAAACAACTTTTTAAAAAACTTTCTCATTAAAATTATAAAGAGCAGAAAAAAAAAAAAAAAAAAGGTAGCCAAATCTCCAGCATGTCTTACAGCATATTAGGAATATATCCAACCTCAAAGAATTTTTATTAACCTCTCAGTGCTTCCAAATTCAGAAAAAGTCCCCCAAGTCAGAGCTCATAGTCTGACATCAGAAGCTGCCAAACATCTTCTCAACGCAACTGAGCACCACAGACAGTCGTTGCTGCTCTGGTTCCAGGGCAGTTTGGAGGTACCTCCATCACCCGATGGAAGCTATAACGGGGGAGGCACACCAGCTTGCATGGCTTACATTTTTTACTGCGCAGTGTGGTTATTTAGAAACAAAGCCTTGCGTTCCATATCCCTGCTTAAATCTACAGGGAGTTGAAACAAAGGATTTGGCCCTGAACTTTATTTGGCACATCTGCTCACAAGTAGCCGCTTTCTTTGCAATGCACTACCAAGAGAAACCGTCCTTACCAGCCAGCCCAGAACATCTCCTGCCATCAGAAACCTTTTTCCTGAGCTGTGAAGTGGCCTTTCCAGACAATATTGGCAACCTGTCTTAAGCATTATTTCATATGTTTTCTTCTATTTGTTTTCCCACAGATCACCCTGCTTTAAACCACGGCTATGCAGAAGCTAACGGGCGTACCGGGTCGGTGGGACCCAGCAGATCAGGGACGCTTGTGCCCAACCTCTGCAGCAGCCCTCACTGCTGGGGTGGGATGCTAAAGGCTGAGCATCCTTGCTTGAGGACCTGGCTCTGACTCGGGTCTTGTCAAGAGCTTTGAAACGCAGGTGTTCAAGAAGTTCACTGGAAGTGAATACAAGTGTACCCGCAAACCAGAAGCCTAAAAGGAAAGAAAACTGCATCGTGTTAACTAAAAGCTGTTGCAGAAACCACACAACATGTGCAAGCGACTAGATTGTGTTTCACAAGAGCCTCATTTTTAGGGCACTGATCTCATCATGCAAAACAAGGGCCTCAACCTTCTCAAACCACGACCCACTGCCCAAGAAAGGACTGCAGAGCGGTGCATGGCACCGTGCAATCACCCACTCGCGAGCTTCGCCCGCTCCTGCGAACCCCACCAACACCTACCGCTCCACCTCCAAAACCCCCCAGCCTCGCAGCTGTGAAGCGGCACAGCTGCCAACGTGTCAGGGACACCTACCGGCTCCTAAAACACCTGCTCCAAAATATCTGCTCTCTGCAATTAAATATTTAGATGATGTTTCATTTATGAAAATTAGATTTTAGGAGTGAATTAGGACTAACTTAATTATTATACTAAAATATGAAAATGATAGTATATTATTAGAAACATATTTTTCTTGCAAAACTGTGCGATCTAGCCAGGAAAAAAAAAGTTATGAAATAGACTTTTTATAGTAGGTGTTAATTCTGAATAATTAGGATTAGGCACTGGGGATTTGCAACCCAAATAAAAATTACCTAATTAACCCTTATATTGGCCCTAACAGAGAAGCCAAATAGTTCAGCAATAAAAAAAAAAAGAAAAAAAAGCAGCCCTCCACACACATAAGTGAATATCTAATAGTCTAAAACCAAAATGGGATTTAAAGTCACCCCCTGGAAAATATTTACAAACCCGACAAGAGCCATCCAGACAGCTGGGATTTGGATTTGCCATGATGCAATCAATATGATCCAGACATTTTACAATCACATCCCTAATGAGGAAATGTGAAATCATCTCAGGTCTTTTTTCCTTGACACTCTCCTAATGCTGCTGCTACCTTCCCTAATTTACTTTTATAGTGATTATTAGTCTTATTTGGGCTATTTTGGGGTTTTTTGTCTAGATTTTCTCAAGTAACCCACGGCATGTCCAGGAACTGACACATTAGTGGGAGTAAGACCTGGCAGCCTCTTGGCCAACACCCCAGGCAGGAGGGACACACAACGGCAGGGACTGAAGCCACCTCAGCTCCTTTGGAAGCCCCTCAGAGCTGTGTTGGATTCATGGCCAAGAGCCAAGGCAATCATCCCTCCCTGCAAAGGTCCTCTGAAATAAACCCTGGGCAGCAGCACACTATAATGGGGGAAAAAAAGGAGGTTCTCATGGCCACAAGCAGGACTGCATTGTTCGAGCAGAAAATAATTTTCTTCCTCGGTCAAGGACAAGGGTAGATATTATAGACTCATGCAAATACTAACAGTGCTGGAGAGGGCCTCCAGTTCATTTTTCTGCCCAAGGTGTAATATTCTATACATAAATCCAAGGTAAAAGTACTCTGCTCCAGTTCCATATGTTTTAAAGCTTCTTGTGTTTTCATTTCGTAGACAGACTTGGCAAACTGCAGAAATATGAGCTAGCACTCGAGTTGAAACAAGAACTGGCCAAACTTTGAGGTTGCTAGGGTTTGAAATGCATGTAAAATCAAGTCAGATCCCGTTAGATACAACCGTATTCTACGACTTAAGAAAACAGGGAGGCGTCTGTCCAACTTTTCATGACAAAGGTGACACATGCCAAACAGGTCCCAGATTGCTACAAAAACGCGGCAGCAGCCTCACTCGATATGTGCAAATTCTCCTCTCGCATTGTGTGTGGAAGGATATATACCGTTTCCTAGATTACCGGTATGAGAACATCATGATGCTATTGACAATCTAAGTGAATTGTGTGTGTGATCATTGAATACTGAATGATGCTGGCGTAAATGAGATTAAGTTTTATGTCTGAAGAGCTTCATCAGCCTAATATTTAGCCAACAGTAATTACCACCCTTATTAAGAAGCAGCAGAAACATTGGTGAGTGTTTATAGACAGATGCAATGTACATGAACATCAATAGAGTCAGGAGCAAAAGAAAGAGTAAGCTTTCTAATACCCTTTATGGGTTCCTCTCATTCAAGTAACCATGAACAGCACTGTTTAAATAACTTCTGATATACGGTGGTTTAGCTCAGAAAAATATATAGTACAATTTACTTGGTGAACACTGGCTGCCTTAACATTGCAGAATTCCCGTCCTTCTCAGTCTTGTTTAAACCGTGGCTCTGACATGTGCCTCCAGGAGGGACATAAGATGGGGGAAGCACCATCCTGGACTTGCCCTGCACCCTGAAGTGGGGAGCTCTCTGCTACAGGTATATCTTGTGGAGCTGCGGGAGGGATTTCATGCTGGCTCTTGTGCAGGGTGAGCATCCAGCCCATCCCACAGTCAAAGGCTGACAACTGCCAGACCTTGTGTCTCGTGAGCACTCTCCCTCCCAGGCTTCCTCCAGCAGACATTTCAGGCAAGTCAGCAAGGTGCCCCCAATCCCTTGGGATACCCCTACAGCACCCGCTGCTTGCCCAGGCGCCAGCTCCCATCGCCCTGTGGCACCCATGAGCAGAGCCTCCCTGCGGGACCACCCAGTCCCGCCGCGGGATCACTGCCGGGCTGCTAACCGCAGACCACGCTCTGCCTCCCAGGAAAACGGGGATTTTGCTCAAGGTTTATAGATTCAATCAAACCTCCTCGAATAATTCCCATGGAAGAACTCTATATACATGAGGCTGAAGCCTTAATTTTTTAAGTATGCTTTTCCCCTGCTGTACAGATTAAATACATAATTTGATTCCATCTCATTCAATTTTGAAATGATTAATCTTATTAAAAAACCACACGAGTGGTCCCAGCCCAGTCCAGCTGGACAGGTGCATCTCAATTGCAAAGCAGAGCCCCATCGCTGGCCTGGATTTCCCCTCCCTCCGTGCACACAGGCACCAGGAGCACCGACTCCTGTGCCCAAAATACTGTCCCCAGCAGAAAAGACAAGTCTGCAAAATCCAAGTCCCCAAGAGCACTGCCGTGCCCAACAAGAAATACAGGGCTTCATTTTCCTCTGCTGGCAGGTTGCCTCCTGCAACATAGGCTGGATTTCCTTCTTTTAAAATCTGGAAACAATATAAATGGGAGATAACTTGCAATCCTTAATGCTTTCCATCCTCTTTGCAAAATCTTTTTATAATGCTCAAATAGTTGGCTTCCAGTGATGATATTATAATGATCCTGGGGAGCACTGAGAAACTGAGAGTAAATTCAAGTCAAATACATTTTAGAAAATTAATACAATATCACAGACCTTATATTGAATAATTTTCATTACAGGATATAATTCTCTTACTGGGGAAGAGCAATAACATGGTGATTGTTGATGTTGCCAGTGCTCTTTTGTATTTTTTTTTAAAATCTGCAATACTTAGGCATTAAATTGTGCCGTTATAGTTGCTCGGCAACCATAACTTCTGCATGCACACCTCCCATGGTTTTGTAGCAACAACAATCTTATGATAACAAGGGGATGGGTATCTTTTTTGCAATCAAGATTCTTCTTGATATGTAAATTTATGCAACATTTTATGTATTATGTATGGAAAAAACTAAAATAATTATTTCATTTGAGTAATGAGCCTTAAGTGTTGATTTCAGTTTTAGAATTGCAGGAATGGACCTGCTGAAAATCTGATACCAATAAACAGAGGGAATCCACTGGCATATAGGAAAACAATTATATTCTCTTTGGAACACCTGCTATTTACATATTTCAAATGCGAGATACAAAACAGGGGTGGGGAGAGCATTCAGGGTTTGTGCAATTTTGAGTTTTGGAGAGGAAGAGTAAATGGCTATTTAAAAAAAAAAAGCTAAGAAAAATAAACTCAAAGTAAATTCAGTGCCTGCAGAGCGGGCCAAAGTTCAGTTAATCTTCTCAAGAGACCCCTGATCCTGCTGGGTACATCTCCAGGACTCGGTGCAGGAGATCACTTCAATGTACAACTTCACTTGGCGGTTTTAGCGCCCGGTAGAAACTTGGGCATCCCCAGAGCAAGAGGCACATGCACCTGGGTGCTACACATTCACACAGAGTGCAAGCGTGTGCAAGTAGTGGGGAAAAGAGAAAAAAATCTCAGCTTTTAAGAACTGTTTTTGGTTTATGAGTCTTTGGACTGAAGAAGAATTTCCTTGTGGAAATGCTATTGTTATCAGATGTTGCACCTCACCAGGAATTTCTTGAGAAGTCCCAAACCTGAATGGATTTCTACCTCTGAAATACCAACGTTCACGTTTATATTTTGCCTCACGCAGAGGCTGTCTGAGCCCCTGTGTACCTGAGTCTGTGGCAAGGGGCAATGGCAGAGCCAGTTGGCACAGGACTCTGCTAAGGGACAGAGCAGAAGCCCCCGGTGGCACGGCCACCACCAGCATCACTGGTGGGCTCAGCCCACCAGACAGGCCCAGCGAAGTCTCAGCTCTGGTCATCCAGCCCCAGGGGAAGCCAGGAGAAGACTGGGAGCGTGGCAGAGATCCTGCAGAATGGACAGATGAAGGTATGGGATAACATGAAATAAATATGAAGGGTGTTTCAAACTTTATGCAGGAGATTTCTCCAGCACAAGGTCCCATCCACTCTCACTGAAAAGCTTTTCTGATGCGTTCAGACTGCTGAGCCTTCACATCCTCCTCCTCCTCCTCTATGGGAATCAGTGGGAGCAGCCCAGTGACTTCAGTGGAAAAGGGCATGGACAGCAAAAATCTGAAGTACCTATAGGTTAGTTCTCATGTCCCATAGGGGCAAAATACCATACATCAGATTGAAGTAAGTTAAATGAATTTTATTGAAAAAGCATTTTTCATTACTTTCAAATTTTGGGGTATTTGTTTGTCTTTGGAATAGCCCTATACTCATAGCACATTTATTTTTATTCTCATCCTCTGTACAAGAGAATAAAAAACTAAATAAAGAAGTTATTGGACCATCCTGCAAGAACATCTATGGACCAAAATGATTCTCTTCTTAATTGTTTTAATTAAGGAAAAAAGCAAAACTATCTACATTTCCCTTTCAATTACTAGAGGGAGAAAATAATTTGATATTGCGTACTGAATTTGGATGAATCTGTTATCGGGCAGCACCTCTGAGTGATTTTAATCATTTAATGTAATAATGCAAGTTTATTTCCTTTCAGCTAGAATAGACTTCAACTTTTCATACAAACACTAAGTTAGGATTCAGCTTTATTTTCTCCTTTGACATCACTTTCTCACTTGAACCAGATTTCTCCACCATAAACACAATCTAGTTTCTTCTTTCTTGGTATCCGGGATATAACTGGCAAATTTATGTGGCACTGCACAAGAGGGAACTGCTGTGTAGATCAAAGAGGTAACGTTCCCTGTTTCATCTTTCCCTAATCAGGATATCCTCCAACTTCTGGAAAGCCTCGTAAGTACCCGAACATCATGTCTCTTTATTAAGCTACAAATACTTTAAATTGAGCCTCCTGCTTTGCCCCTGTACCCGTACAGCACGATCCATGCTGGTCTGCCTGCGTTTGTATCAAGCCGTGCTGCTCTAAGAATTGCACTTTTCTACTGCCCTGGGGCCACCACAAAAATTTATCTGCCACCCAGCAAGGCTGTAAATACAAAAATAAACAAACCTGCCCTGTACTCTTTCGAGCAATGACTTTTTTGAGCACTAGAAAGGAAGCCCCTGCTGAAAGCAGCCCCCTGGTCCTCCACCAGTTCGTTTCTGTGCATCTTTCCCATCACCTGTAAGAAACCTTACCTTGCCCAGCCCTCACCGCTTCCCGGAGCTGAAAGCGTTTAAAAAAGCGCTTTAACTCAGACGTGCTGTCAGGAGTGGCGGTGCAGGGAAGCTGCCACACCACTGCAACGCACTAAACATTTCCCCAAGGACGTTATGGTCCGGGTTCCAAATATAATTAGGAGAAATTTCAAACACTGCTTTAGATTACGTATATAGTAACATGCAGTACTGACATAACTATAGAGAATATTTCTTAAAGTCTTTAATCATCAAGTCATATTTTGTCTTCTTTACTTATAGGTCATTTCTTTGATAGAATAAATTATGATTAGCCTCTTAGTTTAAATGTAAAATTTAGCAGCGCTATAGTGTCACTGCTCTCTGTGTTCTTTCTTTCAGTATTTCTCTTTCATTAAAACTGCCTTTGAAATCTTTTACCCTCTACTAGATCAGACGCCCAGTGAGGACACTCTAATTTCTGAAACCCTGAATGTGCTAAAGGAAAATGTGGAGGCTTAGGCTCCCGCATCGTTTGTTTTTTTGCCTTTTTTTTTTTTTTAGGATACCGAGATCACAGTACTTCTGGTATACAACAGGCAGGGAGAAGACAGAAAGAATATGGGATGTGCTGGGAGATTTTTCAATGGAAACTATGCATTTTCTTAGAGCACAATTCTTCTCTTAATATGTGAGGAACAAGACCAAATAAAAGTAACCATTTTTGTTAAGGCATATCTCTTTCCGATCCCAGAAATTTTCATATCCCATATGTGTCTGGGCATATATAAAATATTTACTCTGAACAGAGACAACTTATGAAATTCAACAGGCTCAGTCCTTTTGAACATCATAAGCTTTGCTGGTCAGGCTCATGTATTTGTGTATAATTTTTACAGCCTCCAGAAACCTTTTTTCTGCTCGAGTCTCTTTGCTGCTCAGAAGCGTTCGCAAAGTGCACAACTGCTATACGCACATCCCAAATCGTGCTGTGCACCAAACCCACTGTGTGAGCACTCTGATTGTCAAAGTGCATGCAAGAGACATGCCAACTTCCCGCCTGGGATCATACCGGGAATCAAACGCTCACCGAAGTTGGGACAGCTCTTGGCTCGTGCTACCACACTAAACTACATCCAAACTACCACAGATAAGCACTTTCTCACAGTGTTTTCACAAGACCCTGGGTGCACATTAAGAGGCACAGTACATTTGTTAAAGGTGTCACCAGCACCGAAGCAAAAAAAAAAAAAAAATAAGAAAAGGGGAAAAAAAAAAAAGAAAGAAATCACAACTGACCAAATATTACATTGCTGGAAACAGTTTCATCTACTCCTGCAGTTCTACTTTGAGCAACACAATGCCAGCAATAAGAAGGGTCATAATAAAAAGTGTTACACTTGCCAAGGCAATATTTCACTGGGCTGAAACATCTTATTACACAGCCAGTGAGATTGTTTAAGTGCTGAACATTTCGCAAGTTAAATCTCTATAAATATGACTGCAACATGCAAAGAGTAGCTTAACCATAATGGTTAGCAACTGCCATCCCATGTCCTATAGAAAACTCAAATTGCATCAACATTTTATAAAATCAGGAATTTAAAGTCTTCTGGAGAGGGTGAATTTATAATGCTGTTGGACCAATACTATAAAACATGAAAGATTTCATCCTGCTGCAATAATTCTGCTACTCTGATTCAGGGTTTCCTTAAAAATGTGCATCTGCATTGCAATGTTTAGAGATGCTCATGATTCTTCTTGATGTATTCCCCCAAAATCAGAGGATTTCCCTCGGACAGTGGCTGATTTTCAGCTGGGAAAACTATAAAAGGTTGCTACTTTCGAGCAAGGGCCCCTGTGATCCTTCACTTGGCAGGACAATAGAGCATCCACGGGAAATCTGTGCCATAAATTTGGGAGGTTCATGGAAACTGGGAAATGCAATTCTAAATCCCCGACTCCACAGCACCTCGGAGCCAGGGCAGCATCACAGTAGGGGAAAACTGACTTGAGGTATATAAAGTTGCAGATCTACTGTTCCCACACACCTCCCCTTTCACACCTCCTGGCTGTCTCCAAATCTCAGTCCCAGAAACCCCCTCCCTGAGCAGGATTTCCAGTAAACACAGGCTGTGCAGCCCTTGGGGGTCTAAGCCATTAATTCTGACCTCCCCGTGCCATAAAACTGCAGTAGATCCCATAAAGCCCCTTAGGAAGTTAGGTGTCTAATTCCCATTCTCCAAGGCCATTGCATAGAAGGAAAAAAAAAAAAAAAACACCACACAATTAGGGACTGTAAACTCCCTCTTAAACGTTTCATATAGATTCCTAAACTTGTTTTGAATGATCAGATCCTGTGGGAGGACTTTTATCTTTTAGAGGTTCTCACACTGTATTTTGAGATGCAGAGCTGCTAGAACATGGCTTATGTAGTACAGCATAGCATGAAGCAGCGTATAACAGAGCAGATACAACTTCAAGTTGTAATTTTTAAAGTAATTTTTAAAGTCCCTTTCATGGAAAAGATTGCATTAAGAAGAGGGGTGGAGAACTTTTCCTTGAAAAAAGGCCAGAGGATGAAATTTCCATTGTAAGTTCCACAGCAATTTGTAAATAAATATACCTAGTAATGAGTAATTAACATTTTATTAGATAAATGACTCATGCTCACTAAATTACTATGCATAAATATGCCATTAATATGCAGCAAAACTTATAGTTCAAAGCTAACAGCAATGTAAACATATGTTCACACACTCCATCTCAGTGTACTCACGTATCAACATTCAAGGACTGCCATGCAAATATATCAATGACTTAGGGGGCTTCAAACTATAAGGGAAAACGACATCTTTCAACTGAGCTTAATCTGATGATGGGATGAATTTGCTTCAGCCCACAAGAAGGCAGATCCATCACTGTGGAGCTGTTTTGCTCTCTGCTGATTAGCAGTGGGCAGAAAGCCTCATTTTCTGACCGTTACAGAAATGTCGGGCTATCTAGTGACCGAAGAGGAACAGAGCATTTCATACACAGATAGGAGCCTGCCTTCCTCCCAGTCAGTGTACATGTAAAACCAATTAATATCATGATGCAATTGCAATAAGCAGAACTAACCTCATCCTGTACAGGTGAGGACACAGCACAACATGCATGTCCTGCAAAGAAAAGCCTCCCTTCCTCCCTCCATCCTTCTGCCTAGTGGTACAAGCGAAATTAAATACTTCTGATCTTTACTTGTAAGAGAAAGTCTCCTATTACCACTTTGGCCCATTTTTCTACATCCTTGTGTGCCCATATCTCCGTAACACCAGAGCGTTTGGCCATCATTAATGAGCTCAGCCGTGCTAAGCAGCAAAGCGGGGGCACGCTGCTCCCATTTCCCAGTCGGAGGGTTGAAGCAAAGCAAGATCAAGCGCTTTGCCCACGACCACACAGGCCATGGTATCAGAGAGGGCAATAGCTTCAGCCACAACCCCGTGCCTTGCTCTGAACAGGAATATGTGGTAAAGTATGACAGACTTCAAAGAGATTTAAAAAACCATATGATTACCATTTGTTAGCTAGAAATATATGAAATTAATTTCCTTTATATGCCTTTCCTCCTCTCTGTTAGGAATCTCTTTTCCAGGAAATAAACAGTGCTTAGCATTTGGCTTTTATCCTGCTGTCAGGCTCTCCAAATGCACGACTCACAGGAATTTCTATTAGTACATAAAATATGACACCTGAGAAAAGGTTTACCTGGACACCCTACAATCCACCTCTTGATTATTTCTAATTTTAGAACAGAACAAAACACAGCAAGTGGTATTAGGGTGACAACCAGATAGCAGAAAGCACCAGGGATCAGGAGAACGTTAATGCAGAACCTCCCTTGAAAAGAGCATTTTTACCTACCTAAACTTTCAGACACAAAGTTGAAAGCAACTTTACTTTCTTCAGAAGCAAACCTGCATCTATCCAGATCAAATCTGTGTCCATCCAGGCTGAAAGAGCAGAGAAGGAAGCCAGGGACCCCTAGTAATTTTGGGATGGATGCCAGCCCAACAGCTCTCCTCTGCATCCCAGCCAGGAAAAGGAGTCTTGACCCTCCCCTCTGCTTGCGGCCACCCTGAACCTCCCCCAAAGCAAGTACTCACCTGGGCATGATGAACAGCCAATCATGCTCAGCACCTCCTACAGCTGATACCACTCCTTTATATCCCTTAAATCCATTAATAGCTTATTAAAGGTCAAAGAGATCATGACTTGCCAATTCTTTCCCCTGGAAAGTCCTACCTTCCGTCCCTTACCTGATAAACATGAGGGCATTGAGGAGCCACTTGGTACTTTTCACTCTGCTTCTAATTTAAATACATAGTTGAACCAAAATGTGTATTTTATTGTTTCCTTGGGCCATGACTAACCTTCTCACCCACTACCACTGAGCACTGATTTTGGCTGACAGGATATTTTGGCAACAAATTCCCTGTCAGACAGAGGACAGACATCGCCCCGTAGTTCAAAGCTGCCTCTACCTCTTCTCAAGGTACTTCTGGAGTGCACAATATCATTTGTGAAATGTTTTAAAAGGCTACACAGAGCTATACAATGTGAGTATAAAACTTTTTGGTTAGAATATCAGACACACTGCATGATTCAATATCCATTCCCATTTACAGAGCACACAAGGATACTGCCTTTTCTACCACAAGTTCAATATTGTTAGAGGGGCCGTACTGAAAAATTAACCTTAAAAATCTCACAAGAGCTTGTTTTTCAGAAATGGGGAGGAGAAAAACCACACCTGAAGTTGTCTGTGCGCTTTTTCAAACTAAGCAGGCAATTCGGTAAATGTGTGCTATGTCCAAACAACATAAAATGCACGAATCTGGGTAGATGTTTTCCATAACAATGCTCTGAGAAATTGCATTAAATCTCAGATATTCTCCCTGGTTTTATAGAATTTCCCACAGAGACAGACACCAACAGCACGATTAAGTATCAAGAAAGTACCGGGCTTGTTACAGGAGCTTTATGAGAGCCAAGGATCAAATATTTTTTCACAGTTTTATGTGGATAGTTTCATGAAAATTGATCAGGTCTAAAAAGTCACAGTCCAAATGAAGCTAAGGTTAAAGATAATTTATACATGATATTCCTAATTTTATTCTGAGCCCTTTTATTACTATGTAGGCCTTTATGACTTTAAAGAAAATGTCAGTGGCAGCAAATGACATTGTACTGAATAATCTAGTTATGAGGGAAAAGACATTTAAAACTATTCCATATCAGCTTTGCTCTGTTCTGCTGAACTTACAGTTTTATCCCACACAGTGGGCAAAACTCCTCTCTGTATTTTTAAATCCTCTTCACAGTTGCTTTACGAAGCAATATCTATTCTTCTTCTTTTTTTATTCTTTTGAAATTTCACGTTTTTCTCTTTCTTCTAAGTAATTCAAGGGAATTCAGTTATGACCTCACATGCACATGGGCTTGTCGTCTCAGCTATCAAGCCAAGCCCTGAATGTTTAGGACATAAAAATTTGCTCGGTTCCTGATGTTTGTGCCACTTACCTGTCCTTGAGAGCAGCTCCTGTATTCAGATCAGCTCCACAGCAGGGGCATCAATCGGAGACACATTTCTGCAACTCTTTAAGTGGACAGCCAAGGTATTTCCTTACATTGCTGCCTGTACGGCGCTGGGAATGAGGATGGGTTTGAAGGGCATCTTCGGCCCTTCTTCAGAGCAGCCCATTTCCCAGTTTGCAGGATTTGTTCCCACCTCTCCTTTTCCTCCTTTTAGCCAATCTCCAAATATAAAATAACAACAGCAAAAAACTGCAAAGGATTATGGATATTTACAGTGTTATTATAGACCCTGGCTTGATTGTCTTTTGGACAGACATCTGTCTCATGCCAACGTTTGCATTTTTTTCTTTTTTTCCAACCGAAAAAAAATGGCAGCAATGCAGAGTAACACATCAGGCAGACTGCTGACAGCCCTCTGAAGCCACCATTTGATGTACGGAGCAGGTCCAAAGGGGCATCTTTTCCCAAGTAGGTTCCCAGGGGCTTCCCGGAGGACTGTCCAGATCAGAGCCCTGTCCCTACTGCTCTGCAGGACAAGGTCTCCTCATGGTGGGACAACCTGTCCTGTCCCTGCTGCTCTCCAGGACAAGGTCTCTTTGTGGTGGGACAACCTGTCCTGTGCCTACCACTCTCCAGGACAAGGTCTCCTTGTGGTGGGACAACCTGTCTCCTGTCCCTGCTGCTCTCCAGGACAAGGTCTCCTCGTGGTGGGACAACCTGTCATGGGATGAAAGATCAGCCCAGTGAATGATGGCCAGACATGTGCTCCCAAACACTATGGACATTTAAATTACCGACATGAACTAAAAGTACCTAAAATCCACCAGAAGGATTCTCTGAATATTTAGGGATCTCGATACAAACTGTGTTCCTTGAAGCATTTTGGTTTTGATGTAACAGAAGGATGAACACATAAATCTGGCATAGGTACAGTTTTGTAATTGTTATAAATGAAGCTTATACGTGAATATCAGCCATTGTGTGTATATACTGGAAGGAAACAGTGTTAATAAATGAAAATAAAGAGTATTTTCCTATAACTTGTTGGGACTGTATTTCAATTGCTTTAAAAAAACTCTGGTGTTAAACAGCTTGCTTTTTTTGTGTGTGTGATTTTTTGCACAAGGAAAGAAATTAGAGTTCTTATCATTAACAGACTTTCCAAATTCTGCCGCTGTCTGAATCAACACTACCCCTGGTTTTCCAGATGCTTGTTTGAAAGGCAACTGTTATTGCATGTCATAATTGTGTTCATAGCTGAGTAAACACCTTCACAGGTGCAAAAAGATCCAAAGGCTGCAAGAGTTGTAAGGCTGAAAAAGCAGAAATTTTACAGCTATGTCACGAACAAAGAAGATGTAGAAATGAAATACAATATTTTCCTGTGTCTTAAGTGTAACACTTGATTAGCTTGAAAAGAAGCTAGAGTCTTGTGTCCATGCACAAGATTTAATCGAAAATGTAGTCTTGTTTGAAAAGTATTAGGTAAAAATGTCATTGATTTCTAAAGCAAATCTGCTCACTGAGTATTTCAGAGCCATAGACTCCTTCTTCTTGATACTATTTATATTTTAACTATTTTTCAGCAGTGGCCAGATTTACGTATCATGGTATAATAAGAGTAGAAATTGTTAAGACAGGTGTTTTTTCTAAGTGCAAAGCCAATTCTTGGCTGCAGAATTTAGCTCTCCCTCCTTTTTTTGAGCACATCTATCTTTCCTCATCACTATCTTCCATTAATGTTTCTTTTAATCAAAAATCACTCCCATGAAGCAAACTTCTCTTGGGTCAACCAACCACCCCAGTCTGTGGCAGCTTATCCAAGAAGGCAAAGGGTAATACACCTGAGATGTGCAGTAACCTTTCTACGTTGCAGAAAATAATAGCAATTTAAAGTACCATCTCCTGTCTGCTTTAGCATCCTGCAGAGGAAGACGTTATGGCTGTATTGCCTGGATCTCAGCATTCAAACTGCTGTGTCCCTTTCAGATGGCTGGAAAATCGATTCTTGGTTATTCTTGCAAAAGTTGTGGTGTCTCCGGCTGGTGAGCCAGCGTGAGCAGGTTGGAAGATGCTGTGACTGATCCAGAAATACAGGACCTGCAGGTCTGACAAGGCAATCCCAGGGCCTTCACAAGGCCCGGAGATTTTATTTATTTTCTAGATGTAAACTATGAACATTTTTCATAAATGTGAGTGGATCTATCTTCTGAAGTGTGCATCTTTAAAAAAAAAGTCGTTTCCTAGTTACTATAATTAATGATATTCTCAGTAACTGCCTAAATATATATAAACACATATTAACCTCTTCATTATTATGCAGTTATTTCATCCAAGTTTTGTTCAGATGAACAAATGTTCAATAAATCTTGCCCCATAATGTTGAAGAAATTATCAGATCCCCCTTTACCTGAACAGGATCTTTTAATATGATTTTTAATGAGAGAGAAGATATCAGAAACCCTGGCAAGGTCTTGTAGAGATGTTATTGATCTTTGGAATTAGATCCCCTTAATGATTATCTTTCATAGCAGCTGGAATATTTTGTTCCTTGTCTAGTAGAAAGACACATCTGAAGTTTCAATACGGTGGGATGCAACCAACTTTTGGCAAAAGTTTATAAATCCTCCACATGGAGGAGGAAGAGAGGATTATTACTCATTTCCTTTGCTGCAGAATTCCCCAAAGCGCCTTCTTGCCCCTGTTCACAAAATGCCAGGGAGCACAGGCCCAGGGCCTGAGGCTACAAGTCAGGGCAAAAATGAAGCCAGTTCCTGCCGCAGAAGCTGCAGCAAACCTGACTGCATTTTTTCATTTACTTGCAAGACTGTGGCACTTTGATTGGTAATAAAAGTTCCTTCGTTGAAACACCCAGCACACGATCGGAGACTTTCAAACTCGTCGTGTACCCTGGTTTTCTTATTTTTAGAAGCACAGTATCCTTTGCTACAGTGGGGCATCAAGGAGATTTTGCTTTATCATGTCAGAGCCTGCCAAAGCCTTCCGGTGCCTCGCCAGCGCCCAGAGCACGCCGAGGCTCCGCGCTGCTGCTCGCCGCTGGACGCTGGCTGAGCATCCTCACAAACATCTGATTTGATCTTTTTTCGAGCTGGACTTCATTGAAATCATTTTTTCAATTCTTCCTTTGGATCCTTGAGTGTATGTTGCAGAGAAATCAGCATGCACGGTTTCATAATGATGTTCCACATTTTCATTCTGAAAAACAGCGCATGCCGCACCGCAGATTAAGGGGAGCACCGCCAGTGGTTTTATAGCTAAAGCCCAACCTTCCTTGACCTTTTTTTCTTTTTTCAATGTCTCCCAGTATTGACAAGGCCTTTAATTTGTGATCCAAGGCTGCACCGCTTCTCAGGATTAAGCTGCGATACGGCATTAGGAAGCGGTACCTGCCGGCGGGGGAGGACAGATGCTGGGGGGCAGCTCGCACCTTCCTCCCTGAGTGCCCAGAGGTGGTGGCAGGCAGTGGCGAATCAGCAAATTATAATTCATGCGACAGAAAAATTTATTGGGAAAAAGACCAAAAACACCCGGAGCAGAGTTAAAAGAAGATAAATATACCGGAGCGGGAAGAGGTCGTGCCATGCTCCTGCTCCCGCTCCCAGTGTTAGGGGACGCAGGGTGTCCCGAGCATCCTTCCCACACCGCAGCTTCTGCAAAACCCCGGTGTAATGCACGCAGCCCTGCGGGACGTCTCTCACCCAGCCCCAGCATCGGTCCCAGGGGCCAGATCTGCAATCCCCCCCCAGGCACTGGCTGCAAACACAATTTAACAGATTTTGGTTCTCCTCCTAAAAACCAGGATGAACGTACCCCAGGGTGCTCCCAAAAGATGGCACTCGCTGCCTCGGGCCCCAGAGCAGCCGCAGGCTGGGGATCACGGGGCTGCTGGACAATGGGGACCAAGGGTCCGGGGGCTGCGTGGGCACCAGCGCTGCGAGGAGGGGGCCAGGAGCGGGGCCGGGGGGGCCCGTGGAAGCTCTGTGCCGCTCAAGGATGCTGCGACAGTGGAGCATCCCTCCAGTGGCCCTTTAAGCCAGATTGAAAGATGCTCTGCATTGCCAGGCTGACAAAAAAGCGGCATTAGCTGAGCTGTGAAACTGGCTCTGTATGTTTAATGTCTCTCAATGGCTGGGGTGGGATAGCACGGCATAAACTGAAAGTCAAGCAGCTGAATCCTTGTGCACTGCTTTGAAAAATTAGGGGCATTTATAATGTCTAATATGTTGCAAGCCAGGATGATTTAACAGATGGTTTAAAAAGAAAATCAGCATGTCAGGCAAGGCCCATTGTGTAGCTCTCTGTAGATTTCTATAGAATGTGAGAGTGATAAAAAATGTTTTTCTTCTCTATTTCAATACTGAAAGATGTTAAAACTTGAAACCTTGGGGGAAATTGCTTAATTACCCTCGTGGTGTCGGTGGTCCAGAGCACTGGGAAATTTTAATTCCCTGCAGAAAGGGGTCAAATAGGGAACAACCAGGACACTTTTTAAACTCTTGTTAATGCCTCATAACCTTTAATGAATAATTTTCGGTATCACGGCCAAGCTAACCTCACACAAAAGATAGTAATATTTACCTCTTCACAGCTTCTCCTTAATTCTATGTGCAAAGAGAAAAATATAAACATCATCTTTGCTTCCATGCAGACAGAATACATGATAGCAAATTCGGATTTTTAAATGCCTCTGCTTCTGTTATACATTGATTTATAATTTCTGTACAATTTCAAATTTAGGATACAAAACCAAGTTAACTTTTCTTATACAAGTACGGTAAGCAGGGATTTCCCCATACCATGCATTCAACAATTACACTGTATTTTTATTTTAGAAAGAAGAGTTAATATTTAAAGTTGCCCTTTAATACTCATTTGGAAACACTGATTGAATAATAAGCCAAGCAGCTCAGTGTATCACATCTCTATTAAATTCTCTTGCCTTTTTTAAGATTTAAAAAAACTTTTTTCTTCCTCTAAATGCAAATCTTTTTGTGTAACACTGTGCCTAATCTACTACAACTAATTAATCTGTTTGAGCTGATGAAATGTTACCTCTGCATTTTTTGTTCCTTGTATACAATTATTGTAACAGTGGTGAATAAATCAATATTCCCAATCCAACTGTAAAAAACAATCAAGAAAAGCAGTGCTTCTCAGGGAAAAAACACCAAATAATATTTATTAACTCTGTCTCAATCCACAGCAGAGCCTAATACCATTCAAGCATTTTCTGCAAGTGTAATAAGCAAACTCAAATACATGATGAAAGTGGCACATGCCAATAATTTCACCATTTTACACTGCAGAGTAATTGAAGGATTTAATGAGAAACAAACCAATAAAAATAAATAGACCATGCGAGAGGAGGAGAAACTGATCTAAAATGGAAGTTGCTCCATTGTGAGTTTTAGGGTTTTTTGCACGGTTTGACCGGGAAAAAATGGTGTTGGGACGATTGGCTGTTTATTTCCACTTATTTTACATTTTGCAGTTTGATTTCAAAAGAGGAGAATACTACTTGTTTTATCTAGATTCGATTCTGCATCAATATGCTATCCTTTTGCTGCCACTTCCGACAGATCTGTTATTTTCCTACTGAATTATATGATGAATAGTGTCTTTCTGCCTGAAGTTAGAAACTGTTTCTGTTGTATTGGTATTTATAAATAACTCAGAGCAGCCTAGCCTTTTAAATAATGGCACAGAGTCCTTCTGCTTTTAGAAATGTCTATAAATCACAGTCTTCATGAAAGGAATTCTGATTACAAACAAACTCCTTTGTCTCAGCAGTGCCCCTAAATTTTGGCCGTGTACAAACGTCTCACTGAAGGATGCCACCAGCACCCGAGTCGATACAGAGCAGGGACCAGACATGCTTGGACAGAAAGAACATTAGGGTCTTACATCTTTTTGATGTATGTTTTCTGTAACCCCAGAGCTGGATCAAGCTTTCAATCGGTCTGACCTAGCAAAATCTCACAAATGGATTTAAAAAAAAAAAAAAAAAAAAGACTTGAGCTTAAGAATTTTGACCTCTGCTTCAGCCACCCCAAAGCTGGTGCCACAATGCCAAAGCTGGGGGTGGCAGAACCGGCACAGCTCCTCCCCAGCGGGATTTTGGTAGGGGACGAGATCAGAGATGTTTCCAACTGAGCCTGGGGTAACACTTGGTGAGGAGGAGTTCAGATTCAACAATAATACCCCAAAACCTTTGAGGGACTAAGGCAAACACGAGGATGGTTCGTAAAGGCCAACAAGTGAATTGTTTGTCATTTGCTGTCTCCACTTGAAATACAGATATTTAAAATCTATGTTCATTTTTAAAGAAAGCTAAATTTCTGAGAAATGTGGACCAGAGCAGGCTCCTCACTTGCTAAGCGCATGAGAGAGGCAAAGACAAGCCTGCTAAACCTGTATATTCAGAGCGATCATTTTAAATATTGAGTACTGTACACCTGGTAAAAGAAACAATAAAACATAATCTCACCTCTAAAGGGGATTATTTTCAGCTGTGTTGTTTTGATGTTTTTCCTTGTATGCACAGTTGAAAACACTGACTTGTAATAAGTTATTGCTTTGTGTGGTGCTTTGGGAAAGAGGGAGAGGGCAGGTTCAAAGACCAAGTGAGGAGAGGGCTCTCCCTGGACAACAGAGGTCCAGTCTCAGTGTACAGGTCAGCGACCCTTTTATAAAATCTTTGAAGTGCTTTCTTGAAGAGTATTGACCCACCAAAGCCTTTTATTTCATATCAAGTTCAAATGTAATGTCTTTATGAGCATAATGCACAAATCAATGAATCGGGACATTCAGATTATTTAGATAGAGCTGAGAGCGTGCAGCATACACCAAGGCGTCTTTCAAACCATTGATAGCTTTCAGATGAACATTGTATCCCACTATGTTGTTTACCAGATAAGCATTTTACAAAATAGGGTCCACTAAGAGAATATTTTCAAGTTTTGCCCAGACAATGCAACAGGAATTGTTGTTTTATCTCCCTTGGCAAGCTGGAGGTTAGAAGAGTTATAAATCCTATATTCCTCTGTCTTCACACCAGCAAACATCATTATTATTATTATTATTATTATTATTACTACTACTATTAGTAGTAGTATTATTGTTATTATTATTACTGCTACTGCTACTACGACTACTATTATTTCAGTAGTGTGGAGGACATTGGCTCTTCTATACCCTGTTCTTATACAGAACAAAAAAATGCTCCTTGCCCCATAAATCTTAGAGTACCTCTTTTTGCAGCAAATTCAGTCTGTATTACAAGTGGAGTTTAGCCTATGTTATGTTCCATAGAAGCACCAGTGAATGGAAATTTCATTTTTCTGGGGTCTTCTTGCTTCTACCTGAAGGACACCATGTCTTTTCTCCACCCATGACAACAAGCGCACATCCCAGTCTCCTGTCGCAGAGCCAGACCACCTAATGTCCTACAAACTACCTGTGGATGTTGTGTCGGTCCCCAAGCCCCGTCACTCCAGATTGAACTTCTTTGGCTTGTCCCCTGCTTTCCTGCCCTCCTGCTGGCGGCATCCCATGCAGCACAATGGCTAGGGGGTCTGCAGCTGCTGCAAGGGCCAGAGGCAAAGTTCCTCCCCAAAACTCACTGACTTTGTACATTCAGGGCAAAACAAAACTGCTTAGAGAAGATGGATTATAGAATAAGAAGTTACTACAGTACAGCACAAGGTCAGTTGTACTTTCAGTGCCAACAAGTCATAAAGGTCTCACATTTTTGGCAGGAACACCTTACTAATGAAATACAAACCATCGTGTTATGAACTTTAATGTTTTTGCAATGTTTTAATGGACTCGAGGACCAGACTGACTATATGTTCATGGACTTGCTTCTTGTGCTAAGTGTTTATTTTTCACTATCCCAATGGGGGGAAAAAAGAACTGAAATTGCTCTTATGTCAAATTCATGGATGCATAAACGTGTGAGACAGAAGAATTGAGTATTATTCTCACTCCTGTCGTGACTTCTGGCAGTGAGAGGATGGCACACAGAGCCAGGCTGCAGGATTCAAACCCTGACACACCTTGGACCCAGACTTTTCAATTCTGGCATCCTCAGCCTTTGCTTTTCCTCTTTTCCCAGCTGGTTTCCAAGGAGCCCTGGCTGGGGAATGGCCCACCCCACCGCAGACTCCAGCCCTTCCAGCATGGAAATTGCCTTCTCTGGTGCAAAACCCGTCCCCCTTGGGAAAACTTGTCCCAGGCACCGGGGAGCCGCGGCAGCATAGTCCTGAGCAAGGTGGGAGCAGTGGTTCCCATAAGCATATTCCCTCATTCTTTGGCAGACAAAAATTGAATGCAATTGTACATGCAAACTAGGAATTTTTCCCATACCCATGAATGGGTTTTGGCCATAGGTACCACTGCTGCCCCTCTATATAGGAAACTTCCAAGTGTGAAACCCTGGCCAAGGATCTGCCAGTTGCCAGGAGAGTTAATAACAGTGCTGACACGCAGCCCAACGTCATTGGCAAACTTTTAGGTGTGCTATAACATGCCTTTATTATGCTCCATCATAGACATCAGCGGAAAAGTCAAAGTAGCAAACAAAAGCTGTCAAAATCTCGAGCAGATTCTAGTATAACTGGTGCACTTTGTCGCCATTTCAGAGCCCCAATCACAAGAAGTGTTTCAGCATTGGTAAGGACTTGACTCACCCCACCACTAATTAAACGAGTCCTTTCCAAAGAGCTGGGAGAAATGCCTTGAGCAGAGCAGCTCCTCCAGCGCTCCTCCAAAAAAAGGATGAGATTGCAGGCAGAAACTGGCTGGCAACTGCCAAAGCAACATCTACCCCAGCTCACCTATTGCCATCCCCCTGGGACATGGTGCAGCCCCTTCCCGAGCACCCACCAATGCTGCCCATGCCTTGCCAGGCTCCAAACATCCCAAATCAGAGTTCAAAAATAGGAGTTTCTGGAGATCGACCAGCAAAACCCAGAGCAACCCCCCCAGTCCTGCCCCAGCGCCGCCTCCCGAGCATCGCCGCTCACGGATGCCGCTGTCGGCGCTGCTGGTTGCGGCTCACCCTCTGATTTCCAAAACCAGAGGCAATTCGCAGAGTGCTACAGGAATATTACACGTTTGTTATCCTACAATCCGCCCTATGATCAGCTTGCCGGTTTGTATTTTTGTTACACAAGGTGTAGTTTTATTGTGAGTCTCCAACAGAAAATTTATGGCGTTTTTAGTTGCCTGTATAAATAAATACAAAGAATATTAACGTGTCACACAGTGGAAGTGTACGCCGTGTTTCGGTCTGGTGTTGCAGCATTGCCTTTTCCTTGCCTGTTTTTTTATCAATGGGAAATATAAGGTAGGTATTTCCACTGCCTTAGCTGTCAGCCAATCCATGTAAATTCCTGCTATTATGGGGAAAAAAGAACTGTCCCTTCATTACCAATCAGAATTTCATTTCTGGCCTCGCCTGCATCCTCGCATAAAGCTTTCTCAGGAATGCCAGGACAAATAAGTGTGCTGTACCTCTTGAATACTCATTTTTCAGTCATACCAAGAAGATTGGCCGGTATGTTGTGTGGTTCCAGTGTAATTAGTCTTTTTTAATGAAATGGACCCGGGATATATTCCACTGTGGAGCTTCAATAATAGAATTTAAGTGAAAGTAATTTCAAAGTGCAACAGTAGTTTACATATTAGTTATTGTATAAAGAAAAAAAAATGCTCTGCTGTTCTAGGTTAAATGCAATTAACATCCAGGCCTTCTGCAAGACTCCTGGGAGAGACTGATTGGTTTGGCAGGTTATTTCTCAGATTTTGATAAAAAGAACAAGAAACCCCACATTATTTTAACTATATACCCTTGCTGAAAATATTACAGCACTCTCTAGATTCAAGACCTCAAAGCAACTTAGTAGAACACATATATAACTCAAGAATTTTTACTAATTAAGTATTACTCAGAAGCACAATTACCACTTGAGCTGCTGCCTCTATAATATTGCATATAAATAAAATTTTGCAAGCCCAAGTAGATGTCAATTCCTTTCTATTTAGCATTTGCTGTGAGAGGGGTGGAAAGAATTTTCTGTTTGGTTTTGGAAAAACACAGTGTCCAGAACCCTGATGCGGGAACAAATACTGTGGTAATTACAGAAAAACATATTCATGTTCACTACCTTTCCTTATTTCATATGGCTGTATTCTACATCCAAAGAAAAAAGTGGTTTTATGAGAAATACAGAAATTACTATTATAGAATTGTTCTAAGACTGTTTAAATGTACCAAGAAGGGTTTTTTTATTTTTTATTATTATCTTTCTTTGTCTCTAGTAAGCACATTTTTTAAAAACAATTTATTTTCTCATTTGAAAAGTTAAATCTTTTACTCCCAGTTGCTTCTACAAATTCTACTTCTACAGTTATCTAGGAATAAAATCTAACTCTTGCAGCATCTATTAGCTAGTTTGATGGGGTCTTATTGCAAAGGACCTCACAAAAAGTTGCTCATTCTTAGTTGCATAGGAATGCTTACATCAAATCCCACTATTTTAATGTTTCTAAAGGCGGAAAAAAAAAGATGCTGTTTAGGCCAAACACAAAACTCTAGCTGATCTAGGTTGTTTTCATTGCTTTCGGACACTTTCTGCAATGTAGATGGTCCTTCACAGGCTGTTAAACACAACCTCTGGCTTGGGAAGCCCCTGAGATGCAGATTGCTGGAGGTGGGAAAACAGACAAGGAAAATCTCACTCTATGTCCCTCCGTTCCTATATTCATCCTTATGCACCTTATGCAGCCAATGAGACAAGGTATTGGACCAGACGGATTATTAATATAGCCCACAACAGCTATTCCTACAGTGTAACCAGAGCATTTTACCTTTAGGAAATTGCAGCACGACTGTGTTTAAAACCTACTAAAATTAATAGAAATATTCTCATTGACTTCAGTGAGCTCTGGACCACTCTGTCAGATGCGTATTTTCACCTTGACCTTCAGTCACGTAAAAAATTTAGATTTCTAGCCAAAGTTAGTCATCTAAAACATAAAGAGAAGTAGATACCTCCACAGGACAATTAATTTCATCTTTAAAGAGGTGGCTAAAATATCCCCTTCCCCCCATCAACTACAGAAATATCTTGGATGTAAAGCTTAAAATAGATACCCAACTCTTAGAAGGCTGCAATAAATGAGATGGCTCCCATCCCTAGTGGCACAGCGGGTGATAGTAATGATAAAGTGAACTTTATCAGTCCAACAATAAAAGGAATAAATGCCCAAAGGGAGAAACAAGGTGCATACAAAGAAAATTCTCCAGAAAAGGCCAGATCAGAAACACCGAATGCAGCATTTGTGTTTGGAGTAGTTTTAGGTGCAGTCTAAGTTATTCCAGGCCTTCAGCTTATTTCACCCCTGTCTTGGCAGACCTGCTGTGTCGGTTTTCTTTATCTTTTAGTGCCTGGACACTGGGACAGAGGCAGCTGTGACCTGCACACTGGGCACCGCCACCGCAGACCCATTTCCCACGTTCTGCTGGCGCTTGTCTGAGCTGGCCTCGTCCAAAACCTCCGTGTGCCATCACACGTCTCGAGCTGCTGATTTTCCTTGGGAAATACTATTTGGGGGTTTGTTTATTTTGCTATTATGAGTATGTTTTGCTACAAGAAATTACACTTAATTATGTTATAATACTTTCAGAACAGTTAATGTTAATATTAATGTGTTGAAAATCATTTTTACTTAATTTTTACTGGGTGTTCTTGTATAATTGATAGGGAATTTGTTATTAAATCTTTTATTTGACTGATTACTTAATCATTCCCACATGGTTATTGAAGACAATCTTACATATAATTAATTTCACTAATAGAGACTCCCCATGTTTTCCTTCCTAGGCCAGTGTCTGCATGGTTATCATGTAATTTAAGGCTTTCCTGGGGCAGCTTTAAATTATGCACATATTTGTATTAATTATATATGGCCAGATTCTGCTACCTTGTCTATAATGGCTAACACCCCCTTCTGTCAGTAGCTCCTCTGAAATCAATGGAGCTCCTTGCCACCGGATAAAAAGTGGTGAAAAACGAGTGCAAATCTGAAGAGAGAAAGAATTTAAGCTAGCTGCTTTCATTCACTTTCCGCCAGCACAGGCCTCCCCGGGTATCTCCTGCCCTCTCCCTTTCATCACGTCTAATCCAAACAGACGGGTTCATCCACTGCACCACCATTTCGGAATCAGAAATATGACAGCACGGGAAGCGCCAAGGTGCGGGGAAGGGAGCGCTCTCCTTTACCACCTATGAAATGCAAAGATATAGGGCATACAGTAAGTAACAAAGGACCACGGGCCATGTGTGCAAATGTGATAGGGAACAAATTATGTTCAATGTCATGAGAAAGCACAGAGTTATCCATCAGGTGACATGCCAAATCCGTGACAGGATGCTAAGTAATGCACCTGATGCCAATTATTGACTCCCAATGACAAATTGGGTTTGCATATTGCATACTTTCCCCCAGACTGAAACACAGAGGCAGTTCAAATAATAGCTAACTACAGCACTGTACTTGCGAGGGAAAATGGAAAGAGCATGCGAGAGGCAGAGTCCCGAGGAATTAACATGAGCGGCATCACCCCGGCCAGCTGTAATTTGCATTCTGAAGACAGCAGCAGCAGCAGGCTCTGCGAAACCTCAGGCCTCCCCCGAAACCAGGGAACCACGACCGGCTGCGCGGGGGTCCCCAGGGAGCTGCCCCCGGGCGCCGCAGGGAGCGCGGGCTCAGGCTGCTCCAGCTCCTGCAGGGAGCAGAGCAGGGTCAGTGCCTCGCCTGCCCGTGCTTGCCCCCCATCTCTGGGAGCTGCCTGCGCCCGCAGCACCCTCTGCCAGGTCCCTTGCACACCCAGTTTCCATCTACATGCTTTGCTCGGGCATGGCTATCAAAACCAGCAGCCCCAACGATGCTTGGTGAGGTTGATTCTGTTTTAAGAGCTATCCAGTCTAGTTTAAAGCTTCTCTTCAGCGAGACATGAAACATGCAAACTTCACCCGTTTAAAGGGAGCTGCTGAAATTCCTCCTCCTAAACATGCTCTCAGCCACAGCAAAATTCCTCTTTGGTGCTCATGATACCCGGCACAGTCCTAGTGCCTGGAGCTGGACAACTTCTCCAAGCGATTGAGCTCTTGCAACCCAAACGAAGGTTCAAAAGCTGCAACCAAGACTGTCTTCTCCTGCCTTCCTTCCTCCTTCCCAAACCTGCTCCTCAAACATCCACATCTAAACATGGCTAGGGTGGAGCAACACCCCGGCTCCGGAGCCCAACCCCCTCTCTGCACGCCGTGGCTTGGGTCCGTTTTGGCAGGTGTGGATACGGGCCATGATCTGAATCGACGGAAATACCGACAGCTTCTGAGGAAATTCACTGAAGGCAACGGGACGGGGCAGGGCGCTCAAGTTAAGTATGAACTCAACTCTTTGCAGCATCAATGCCATAGCAAGAACTTTTAAAATCAATTTATTCTTGGGGAGCTGAGTGGAGCACGAGCTGCATACAAAAGAGTGGCCACGATAAGTTCATTTAAAACAGAGGCTCTTCCTAGCTCACATTTTAAGCTGCCCTCAAGCAATTCTCTGCCATGCAGCAGTATTTCTGAAAAAATAGTCTTATGAACCCGACTCTGCACAAAATTTCCCAAACAAGCAGGGACAGTGTTTGGTACTTGTGGAGGGATGAAATGTTTTATTCCCCAGGGACTGAGAACTGAGAGGACAGTTTAGCTGCTAAATTTAAAAAATGAAAACCATCATCAACTAAAGCCCCACCTGGTGTTTTCAGTGTTTTGCTATTTTGATTAATTTAGGGGATTCTGGTGAGCAAGTGATTTTTGAAGCTGAGATCTGTGAGTGCCCATCTTACACCCTGTTACTTGAAATCTCAAACCTACCGAGGTAGCGTCCCGCCCCCTCCACCATGCCCACCATTAATTGGGCGATAACCACTATTTCTCCCCACACACTATTTAAATTCTAAGACACCAACAAACTATAACTCACAGGGAACCATTTTAAATTATTATTATTCAATGGCTTGTAAACTGTATCTCATCATTAAACAGAATAATAAATAAAAATAATGACTAGCTTTCAAGCCAGCAATGTAAAGAACATACTTTCCAGACAAAGATTTGGTTCATTTTACTAGGTTTTAATTAAAGCAAAATCCATCCTTCAATTGTTGGGTTTAGAAAACGATATTTGGGGTTAGGAACTGGAGGAAATCCCTTCTTCCGCATTCTCTCTGTGCAGCTCTGTTGCTCTATAGGCCAAGATACAGGTTGCTGAAGAAAAATATAATAGCCCCACAGACACTTTACAGTACCAAAACTTAGCTCGGGGCTACACATCCCCAGATGAAAGACAGCAGCTCCACCGAAGAAACAAGAAATTTGTCGGCGAGGCTGTTTGAAGTGCGCGGAGCCGGCGTGGAGGAGGAAGGGTTAAAGGCAGCGGGGTGGGCAGGGGGAGCAGCGGCCCCCAGCCCAGCCCTGCCTTGCCCATGGTCAGCCGCATCGTGTAATTCCATTAGGGTGCGAGATTCAAATGCAGAATTAGCTGTTGCCTACGCAGAATTATGTTAAACATGGCCCAGACTGAAAATCAATATTCTGCTTAAGTAACTGGCCCTCCAGTAATTTAATGAAGCTAAATTGCATTACACGGAGGTAAGGTGGTGGGGGACCATTTTGTCTCAAACCTTCCATTATACAGTGACTGTACAGCTGTATGCCTAAAGAGAAATTAAACACATACACTCATTTCTTCTTGAAGTTGGAACAGTGTTTTTTACACTGGATTACTTGTCTCCTTCCTTAATTTAAAACTACAGTAAATAATTTGCAGCCATATAATTAGGAAGGAGCCACAGTCTCATAATAAGAGGAAAAAAATTGCTACCAGAGTATTAAAGGATTTTTTTTACTTCGCAAGAAAAAAATGAAAAAGGACATTAAATGTTAGATCTGTATTAAAAATGTAATTCTAAAGGGTTTAAATCTATGACATGTCTACACTGAATTAATTAAATTCATGATCTGATCAAGGACTGAAAAGCTACCTTGGAGCTATCTCTTAAAAATGCTAGGTATGTACATGTCAAAATAGGAATTAAAAAAAAAGCAGGCCTTTGATTTATTGGCAATTCATGCATGCATTATTGTGCTTTCTTGCCTTGTAGTAGGAGGGAAGTCAAAGTTTTATAAAGGACCTGAAACCTTCACCGCACGCCTTTTATTAAAGGAACTTTCTCGCAGAAGACGACCGTACTGAAACTCCGAGCCATCTCCTATGAATATGATCATGATGACATCCACGACGACTTAACTTGTGTTAAGGCTGATTGACAAGAACAAAGAGGCTACAATTACATTATGCAGTACTTGTACTGCACCCTCTTTTATTTATTATTCAGCTACAAAACTTCAACTGGAAGAAACACTTCAGAGTTTTGTGTCGAGGAGACAGAATTAAATTGACAATAATTCTGCGCCGTGCGGTATGAAGTTATGCTGATTAGAGATTACTTCCCCCTAAATCATTTGTCACATTGCCTTATATAAGGGTAAAACAGACTTCAACCATGTGTAGCTGCAGCGGTATCTTTGGGGAAATGCAGGCAGTAGAGTATGTATTGTTTAGAGGGAAAAGAAGTGATTTGCATGCTCAATCGCTATTTTTCTTGCCTGTCCGACTACCAGAATACTTAAAAGGCAGTTAAACAAATGAAATTTATTTATGCCAGATCTAAACTGAAAAGAGAGACATTTAAAAGCACGCATCTATTTAACACGTTAGAGGGCATCCCCGTTCTGGAAAAGATGTGCCAATGTAAGCTGCAAGATGCAAAATCAGCAGGAAAAGTGGCAGCAGCAGCTCAGAAACATCAGGTCAGGCTGGTTGATCCCAGCAAGCTGCTACAAGCAGCAGTACCTCACTTCGGCTTCTTTCTGCCTCTGGTTTGGAAACGCTGGTGTAAAGCCACCGGTAGCACCCCCCCGCCGCAGCATGGGTGTCTGAAGGTGTCGGGGTGTGCTACATTGCACCAGTCTCACCCTTTAATAATACAAAGATGCCCTTGTCAGGCAGGAGAAGCAATCAAATCTATTCATTAGGTTATTAAAATGAAATTCCACCACTGTTGCTCGACCAAGCTTTACGGAGAACGCACCGAAACCCCGCAAACCACATGATGGGAGTCAAGGGGTACCCGCCTCTGCTGCCTCCCGGCTCTTAGGAGCCAAAGCACCACTGATATCGGAATATTCAGGAGATTAGCTAATACAGACCCAGCTCTGCCTCTCCCTGACTGGCGGGTGTGCCCCATGCAATAGATTTTAACGTCGAAGCAGCCCCACGAGGCGACAGGTCCCAGGACGCCCATCCGCAGCTCCCTCCCAGCCCTCCCGCAGCGACAGAGCTATGGCCACGGCACCGATATTTGAAATTACCACCAGACCGAGGGGGTTTTTTCCCTCCCCTCCCAGCTATTGTTCCTGCAGTGACATGGTCCTGTGCCAGGTGAACGTGGAAAGGCTTCACGCGTGCGTGGTGCTGCCTCCAGCCACGCAGGAGCATCCCCCTCCCCTCCCGATGTCTGCATCGGCACCACCACCATCACCTTCGCCAAAAGACAGTTGCAACGTAATCTAAGGCAATGAGGGAACGAGATGAAAAATTCAGTCTCTCTCTCTCTTACATGTTATTGATTGAAAGGGAAAAAACTTCCAGGAGAAATTATTTTTACACTCTTGAATACCAGCTAGCAGATCTATATTTTGTCTCTATTTTGCTCAAAAGATCTTTTACTCCCTCATTTCTTTTGGAATGGCAATCCAATAATGTGTAACTGAACATTTATTAATTATACCCCAGTTTAAAGAACTATTTTGAAGGGAATAACTGCTCTCAGAAATCCTGAAACACTTTCTGTTTGATTTCTGAGTGCATTATAACTGAGACATAGCTGTTCTCTGCAAAGCTGGGTTCCTGGCTTGTACTTGCCACTATGAACTGCAGGATTTTTCTCCCTTCTTACTAGTAAAACATGAGTTTAAACACATATTCAACAAGGGAAACACGTCCTGTATTTTATAACGCAAGGTCCTTTTGAGCAAAGTAACCAGCAATTTCTTTTTCCTTAAGATGCACCTTTATGTTCAATGATATTTCCTTCGGGATTTTCATTAATGTTCTGCCAAAAAAAAAAAAAAAGATTTTTTGGGGGGTGAAATACCTTGACTGATGAATTTAGCATTTTCCTTCTGCTCATATTTACATTTCGTGTTTTGATGATGTTAAATTCTACAAATGAGAGCAGTTTTTAAGTGTTCCTTTCAACACTGACTGCCTTTTCTGTTTGATTTCTCTTGCTGATGGTGTGTTGTCAATGCTGAATGCTGGAATTGTTGTTGAGCAGGCACAGCTGGATGAATTAAAGTCTCTCCAGTAACTCAAACCAGAAATGACTTCATCTCTAAACTTTCCATGTAGCACAGGTCAGAGCTCTGAGTAGGGACAAAAATAATGGGGTTACCAGAGAAAGAAAAAGTCAAAAGTACAAGTCAAAATATAGAAAGCGGTTTGGAGTCGCCTTGTGCGACTGCAATGATTTCCCTCTGTGTTACCAACGGGGTCTTTTACAGAGTGAAGCCCTGATGGAGACATTTGATAAGTAATTGTATTTTTAGTTCAAATAGAATATCTGCATGTGTGCAGATACAGAGCATTGTACACTTATCTTATTAGCTATTTACTTAAATTATCTGTGGGTATCCTAACACATAGCTACTCATGCCTAATGATATAATCTATTAATTTATTCAAGGAATTTTGCCAAAAAACAAATAAAAGCATTGAACACAAACATTTATTTCCCATTCATTTAGAGCTCATCACAAACACCGAAGCATTTCAATGTGGCAAAAGCAGATTTTGAAAGGTAACATATTTAATTAGCATGAAGCAATTTCTAAAGTAAATACAAGATGGGTACACCGTAATCAGGTGTTGCTGTGTGCTCCCTGCCGGTTCCTGCCCGGGCTGGGGGGCAGGGGGGTGCCCTCGCCCCAGACCCGCTTCTCCTCCTCGACCCACCGCCGCCCCAGCAAATGCTCCTGCTTCACTTTGTAAAAGCACTTGCCCCGCTGCGGGAGCACAGGGAGCTGGAAAAATTCTTTTCATCAAAACATTTCATCCGTTCCTTTCTTTCGTCGTGAAGGAAAAATCACCCTCAGCATTTTCATGTTTTAAAGAGGGCAAAGCAGGAGCAGCCCCTTTCTCACGCACATCCTCGGATGCCCTTTGCAGATTTTCCTGTTGAGCGTTTCATGCGCTCCGATGTCCGTTTATGAATGAGGTGACGTCTCCCATCAGTGGCCACCATGCCAAAATTTTTAGTCTTTTCCTTAAGTATGTGTAAAAGGTCTTGTGTTTCCTGTAATTTCTGCATTGCCCCGGCCTGTCTCGTCTCTGTGGCTGCTCACGACAAGCTTCGCACCCACGTGGAGGATCAGCGTTTCTCCATCGCGAACTGGAGCTGACGCAACACGAGCCTAACATCAGATGTGTTTAAAAACAAAGGTTCAAAAATCTTTCGATACGGACGTGTTTGAGGGCCTCTAAAACTCAATGTTCTGTGCTGAAATCAATTCACATTATCAATAGCCAGGAATTCCCAGAGCTTAAATTGTGATCTGCTGTTTACCATTGCAGTTCTGAAAAGTCAGCGTCACAAATACAGACACGGAGATGAACCTGAGAGGACGAGAGGGAGTTATTTTTTAACAGCGAGCTAAAACATCCAACAGTGAGAAAGTTCATCGGCGTAATGTTAAACCCCTGGCCACGTAGGACCATGTGGTATCCTGCATTTTTTCTGTTATACATTTCCGTATTTCAGGTGAGTTACAGAAAATTGACAAGTTTGCGAAATCTTGTAGCTGGGACGTTATGCAGAGAAATACGGAGCTGATGCGCAGCGTCGCAAAAGCACGCACAAAAGCAGTAATTGCTGGGTAGTATTCAAAGTATAAACACAGATTAATATTCACGTGTGCAAGAAAATCTGTCAAACCCCTACCAATAATTACAATCTGCTGATCATAATAATTCCGGCTGGCTAATGGTCAGTCTGTACCCTCCACTTTCCATCCGTGGTGACGGCAGAAATCGCAGCACATTCTCTCTGGTGCAGAGGTGATGACTTTGACAACAAACTTCTCCTCCTCCTCCTCCTCCTCCTCCTCCCAGCCGGTGGCCCATTGCAGGGAGCAGGGGCAGTGGGTCCTGCTCCCAAGGGGTGCGTGGCCGGGGTGTCTCCCCTGCCGTGTCCCCAGGGCAAGGCAGGACAAGACTCGGCTCCACGGCTGGTGCGGGTGGACCCAGCTGCCCCACCGAGGTCCCCCTGGTCACACAGCGCTGGCACTAACGAGCTCATTTCTGCAAGCTCGCGGCTCAGCTCTCGGCAGTCCCTGCACCACCTGCGGTGCCCCGCGTGGGCTCTGACCCAGGGAAATGATGGGACCTCTGGGCAGGGAATTTGGCTACAAGGGCGGAGAGGGTCCATCTGCTCGGGCTGGGGCTCGGCTTGGCCCACGCAGGTGTTCCCAATCTGCCTCCAACCTGCTCAGACGCTCTTCACCTGCGCTCCCGGTGCTCCACCCCTGAAATACTCATTTATTTTAATGCAAGGAATTGAGAAACAATCTGAATTCTTGGGAAGCCTCTTTACTCAAAGGCACCATGGCTATGCCACCAGCCCCGAGGCGGTGCAGAAATAGCTATGCCACCCCTTGCCCTCCTGGCCTCGCATCTTGCAGGGAGACTGGCGCCCCATGGCCCCCGGCTCCCTCCCTGCTCCCTTGCCTGCCCACGGGGATCGCGTGGGTCCGACATGTCCCGCCAGCCCACCCTGCCCTTCCCCACACTGCCCTCTCCATCCCTGCCCTGCCGCAGCCTGGCACGCACTGCCTGCGCCCCGCAGCAGCCCTCCCTCGCAGAGCGTGCCGTCGCCCTGCTCATCTTCCGCTTTACTAGCCCCTCTGGCTTTCAGGCACAGTTCAAATTGCTGTTTGAACCTTTTCCAGAACTCCTCAGCGTTCGCCCATAATTTTTAAGGCCGGTGGGGGATTTCCATGTTGCGATTGCACCGGTGCCGCAGCAGCCGTTTCTGTCTTACCTTGCAGTGGCCGGCCCCGGTCTACATTTTGCTGGCGTTCGCCAGGCTCTCTTCCGTTCTGTTATTGGTTTTAGCGTTTTCAGTGATGCTTGAAGCCAATTTTAGGGTAACATTGAAAGAGCAATAAGATCTTATATCTTCAGCAAACACAGGAGTGATGCTACCGGGGAGAAGCCTCCGGCACCCTGTGCCTCAGCCTCTGCTCCCGCTGTGTCTGTCCAGGCGTGCACGTGCTTTTGGGACTGTCTGTGCGGACAACGGTGAGTCTTACACCTTGCCGATCTGAAAAATGTGTGATTTTAACTTTTACACTGGCACTCCCCCCTTCAGAGGCTTGTAGGGTTGCACTGAAATTTATGTTTTAATTTCAGGAGCTATTTGTGAATTAGGCTCTGCCGTACTCGCCCTGCTCTGAGCCTAAATGCGTTTGGCTAACGTGCACACTGCCATGCCAGCTCTCTTGTCAGCCTGCAACTGGTTTCTGACCCAAATTGCATATTCTTGCGATTACTGATAATCATGGATTCATGCAGAGACCGCGGTCTGCGCTGCCGGAGCTGAGAGCCGCCCAAGAAGCTCTGCCCGTCCGTCCTCCACGTTGGCCGGGTCCATGAACCTGTGAGCACTGAGAAGTCACGTTTCACAATGAGGTTTTTAAAAAATGAGTACATTTTAGAAAGCTCCAGTGCATTGAAGGAAACACTACTTTGCAAATACATTTGAAATTTATTATTTGTTTTACATATAAATTATTCCCCGCGTTTCTCTCGCCCATCGCGGGCACTGAAGACCCCCCGGTGCCCACTGCTGCTCCGCTGCCCCCAGCTCCGCGCTGCCACTCCCTTACGGCTGTCTGCAAGCTGCAGCCTGTGCAAAACAACACACATCCACATTTCCCCCCCCATCGAAGAATAACTCACCCCAGCCAGCCTCTGCCGCTCTGCACGTGAGCTCCTCGCCGCCACCATCGTCGCTCCTGGAGCCCTGCGAGGAGGCTGGTACCCAGCACCCAGAGACAGAGGAAGGTGGCTGACAGCTTTTGGAGCAGCCTTCCAGCCACTTGTCTTCTGTCGGAGAGATACATCCCGTGTTTAATCTCAGATCTGCAACCAAATTGTGGAATTTACCAGTTTCACACATGCCGAAAGTTCAAATCTGTTTCTGTGGAGCAACTGCTTAAAAAAAGGACATGAAGGACCAAATCCTGCATTCCTTCTGTGTTCCAAACATTCAATGAATGTGAATTTTAGACCTGCAAGGTTTGTGAGATCCGACTCTCTGCAGCTATGACTCTCTTGGTATTTCCACTTAAAAATTTTATTTTCAAGGCACCATAATTGTATGTAAAGTTTTTCTTGGATCTGAAAGACAAAAAGCTCTAACAAGTCAAAGGCTCAGCCTGGGAGAAACAATTGATCTGCATACAGATGGAAAGACATTTTCAGAAGGGAAATCTGAGGGTTTGACATTTTTTTTCATTCTTATCCGAAATTGCTTTGGTTTTGAACTCACATTTTATCATTGATAATCTCATTGATTTCAGCCACGTTTTATTCCAGGGATAAACGTGATTCCATTATCCTATTACAAAGCACATTAAAAATAAAACGTAGATGACAACTTTATCACTTAAGATGGCATTCATTACATATGTGTAAGGATTTTTATTTTTTTTTTCAAGAGGAGTTTCATTTGGATTTCTAGCATATAGCAATGCATATATACAGCAGCCAAAGAAGCTATAGCCTGTCATTTCAATAAAACATGTATGAAAGCATCCCTAAGCACCTCCTGACATGCCAGGAATATATGGTGTAAGAGTGTGTCCATGTCAGCAGTGACAAGCTGAACCTTAATGGCTCTAAAACAGTCTTTATGGTTTACTGTACCCGTAATCCATTTTATAATGAGTGCTCAACTAGATACAATGGTTCTGCGAGTTTCCTCTGCCTTTTAACTCACCCCAAGGTGCCTAGACGAAGGAAAAAACTCCAAATTGTGGGTGATCCTTCCAGAGAAGTGTTATGTGCTGAAATACTTATGCACGACAGATAAATTAAGAATAAGGCTTTACTCTAATCCTTAAGTTTCCTTCTGTGGATTTTAAGAGAGACCAGTATTGATATTTTACTGTAGTTTTGGGGGAAGGTTTTAAATTTTATCAGGCTGGCACTGCTTTGGACTTACAAAACACGGGGAAAGGGAAGACTAAGCCCGTGATAGACACCGGCATTATTTAGAGTTGGAATAAAAGCAGAATATGAGATTTCCTACCCCGATCCTGCACTCTTTACCCATACAAAATAACAGGGTCGCCAGCAAAGAACAAGGCAGCTGTGGCCAACACGTAGCAGGAGCAGTAGCATCCTCTTTGCAGCAGTCTCCTAGCATAACCCATTGAAACTCAAAGCTCTTTGCATACCTCAGTTGAACAAGCTGTTCCTCCTTGTAGGAGGTAACGATCTGTAAGAAGTCAGGTGTAGGCACCCATTTTGAAGAAAGGCAAAATAAGGTTCAGATTTCCAGTGAAGTGGCAGAACTGGAAATAAATAGCAGGAATCTTCACCTGAATCATCTTTCCTCAGCCGTACTTGCTTTATTTATTCAGGGGAAAATGTGCACGTGACATGTGGGTGAAAAGAAGTCCCCATCTCTGTCAGCCCCCAACATCCCCACTGCTCCCACCGGCCTCCGTGACAAATACAGCTTTCCCAGGCTGGTATTTCGTGTTGGCTTCTGCCCTTGCAAACGTTTCCGTGCGCGGGTGCCCGTGCTCCTGTGCACGGAGCTAAGGCTCTGACATTGGAATGTAAAATTTTAGAAACTGAGTCCCTAGATTGTTTTCCCACTAACTAGATCGTTAGCGTTGCTAACCCGCAGAGGAGGGAAGCGTGGGGAACTCTGCAAGGCTGCTGCCAGGCACCCGGAGCCCAAGGAGCACAGCAGGGCAAGGTGGCTGCCCCCATAACTCACTTGGAGGTCAGAAACACGTTTTGCAAGAATGTTTGGGGTTTGGTTTTGGGTTATTTTAAATATAAAATGTATGTTTGAAGTCCTTTTGTCTCTTAAATATAATAATAATAATAATAATAATAATAATAATAATAATAATAATAATAATAAAAAGTAATAAATCCCTGCCTTGGAGGCCATAGCTCTGGTCTCCTCAGTCCCTACCCATGCTGCAGAGATCCCTGGGGAAACGCATCCCTCCAGGACCCCACCCGCCATCCTCAGGCACCCCGGAGACCCTCGCTGCCGTTCAGCCGCCCTCCCTGCACACACCACCTCTTTCCAAGCCCTACCTGACGCCGGTGCCTCAGAGCACCCAGAAAAGCAAGCCCAGCTCCTCCAGCCACCCCCATGCCAAGGGACACCCCCGGGCACTCGTGTCCCCCGGAGGACACCCCGTCCTCCCCCAGAAAGGGAGACTGAGCATCCCCCCTGCACACAGGAGGTGCCCGGTGCCGGCGGGAGGGTGCCCGGCGGGTCCCTGGCCCAGGGGCTGGGTGCATGGCGAGCACCCAAGGTGGAGAGGGAGGGAAGTAACTAGAAACAGCCACTTCACCTCTATTTAGAGCCTGGGAGCATTTGTGAAAGCCATCCCCATTACTGTTGAAAAGATGCAAATTTGGTGAAATAATCAGCTGTATGGCTGCAGGCTGTTTCTCAAGTACCCTGATTCCTTACAGGAGTGAAGGTATTAGTGTAAGACACACAGCAAGGCCAAGTTCATGTTGCTCAGAGGTAGCCCCTAACCAAACTCCACCAAGTGCTATAAAACAAGATTTGTTATCCTGGAAAGCATTGACAGTTCATCCAATAAAGCCCCAAAAAACAGAACCCTTAAGGCTGGTTGCAGGGGTGCAAAAAGCAGGGCTCGCAGGCATGTCTGACAGGGAAAACACGTGTTGGTTGCCACCGCGCAGAGCCCCTCGCCCGTCCCACGCTGGAGAGCCATCAATTAAGGCAATCGCCTCGCATCAGATTTTTCATCAAAAATCCCTTCATACGTTTAAGGATCCGTTTATCTACCGCAACAAAGCACATAAAGCAAAATATGCGCAGGGCATAGCATTTGCTTTGTATTTAAAGCCGGTGAACAACCGAGGAGGAGCGCTGCTTTAAAAATGTTGGAAAATAGCTAAATGCATGACTTAACGCAAGGTGTTAATCTACTGCACGTCTGCAGACTTCCCTCTTTGCCTCCCTCTCCACCTCCCAGCTTTATCTGGCTAAACTTTGGGAAAAAATAATGATGTATTTAAGAAGAGGATAATATTTAACACCAAAACCCCATCCTCCTAGTATTTGTTATTTAAAATATTGTACTAACAAGCTTAAAATGCTGTAAAGCTTAAACTATATCTATATTTAATTTCAGGAATATCAAACATATTCTTAAACCACCAGTCTTCAACATAGATAGAAGGTGAGCCTTCAGTCAAGTAGTTTAATTATTACAATTCTAGTTCTCCCTAAAATCGCTTTTACAGTCAATGACTTAAAATAACATCGTGGAAACAAAAATATTTACTATCATCAGACACACATTCAGCTGTGTTTATGCTGTGCAGACAGTAGTACAGAAGATAACAATGTAAGGCATCATTTCAAATTTTGAAATATTATTTTCATGTATGGCATAAGGAAAAAAGAGTTCAAGTTGTTTCATAGCACAGTAATGGAATAAACTGGAGTTGGAGAGGGTGTGTTTGTGTGCACAACAGAGTTTATACTACAATATGCATCTTTATGTATTATGTATTCAGTTTTCGCACATTTTTCTCAGTGGACAGATATTGAGCTGTAGTTCTCAGAATACCTGAGAAAAACATTTCAACAAATTGCATTACTTGTCTATACAGATACTATAAGGAGCACAAAATAGGCAAGGAGAGTCTTCATCATAGAAAGCCTTTTTTGATTCCACCACCCCCCCACCTTCTGTAACAACATAAAAGATACTGGTATGACAAGTACTCTGGTAGTTCATTCTTTCATTTATAATTTAACCACAGCCTATATAACCTAATCAGAAAAATGTGGAGCATGATTAGTACAACAATCGGATACAGTTGGGCTCCTTGAACTCAAAGCATAATACAAAAGAAAGCAAAAAAGAAAGAGGGGAAAAAAGCGAGGAAAAACATCGCAGGCATATCAGAAAATATGTGGTATTTCTTTAATATTTCATTTTAAACTACCTAATTGTGTTTTTAAGCTTCGGTTCCTGTAATTTTGCAAGACGAGGCATTCCAGTGAGAAAACATATGGTAAGGGATTTTTAAACCACATAGCTAGAGTGCATCATAGACTTATCTGCTGCTTTAGTGTCACAAAAATCCACCACTGAATTTATCCAGTCACCCATTAAAGAAAGAAAAGAATTAAAGGAAAAGGAGTTTAAAAATCCCAAAATGCTACAAAAACTACTGGAAAGTGACATCGGGTTCAAGCCAGCAGCTAGGTAGATCTGCAAGACTTCCCATGGCAGGAAAAGCAGCAATTAGCGCTCTCAAGGCTGCTGGTTATTTCAGGATACTGCATAGTAAATATTGCATTCGGTTGTGACAAACTGTCATTAGCACCAACTTGTAACGGCGGCTTGGCTAAAATGAGTTTTAATGAATCTCGTGCCTGGGATTGAGGCGAACTTTAAATTCTGGCCCTTCTCAAAGCTTTTCCGAGGCACACACCCGCGGCGTTGTCTTGTATCCATGAGGAGCAAACCGAGGTGTGTTTTTGTTCAGCACGTAGGAGCAGGCAAGGAGACATTTTCCAGGAGAGACACCGAATCAGCACTTTCTGCGGCACTTTCCGAGGAGATGGCAAGACAAACTTTGACAATGCGGCAGGGAGAGCCGGGCACTTTGAGACGATGCTCGGGCTCCCCGGGATGCGGGCTCCGGCCGCCGGGCTGGGCGGAGGGTGCTCCTCCCACGCGAGCAGCCTTCTCCCGAAGCCCTGGCGCTGGCTAGAGCGGGAAGGGTTTCCTTGAGCTGAGCCTAAGGTAAGAGGAGGACACGGCCAGGCTCAGCTGTAGGGGAATTTCAGGCAACGCCTCGAACAATGTCACTGCCACGAACACCGAAGGAAAGCACAATGCCTTGGCACTAACATAAAGTCTTCTGCTTCTGTGGGAAGCGGAGTTAAGAGAAACTTTTAAAGGCCGGTGGTTAACTCTTGGTGCAGAGAAAGGGAAACGCTGCAGCAGGGCTGCATCACGTAACCGTTCAGCCCAGGCTGAATCTAGCGGTTTGTAACCGGTGCGAGAAGGCAGAGAGCTTCCAGTTATTTGTTCAGAAATGCTGCAACACAAATTAGCCCCTTGAAAACTCTTCCTTCACATATAGGTGAAAAGTAGCGAGCGTCGCTGCCTATATGTCTGTGCAAGCTCCTGCCTTCTCATCCTGTTATTATCTAAATTTACCTGGAATTGGTCTTTCCTTTTTTGCTGCTTATCTTGCTTTTAAAAGACAAACTCTTAACCCCTTGCACTTAAAGGATTCCCCCAAGGTTGTCTGCTTCGTTCCACTGGGAATTTCTAAGTGTAAGGACTGAGAAAAGTGTAAGGTGTTAATCTTGATAATTAGTGCACAAAACCAATTAGAGGCCCAAAAAACCTTAAGGCACAGAAAGTGATTTTTTGTTTATTTGCTTACCTTATTAAGTTAAATATCTGTCTGAATTAATCACTAATGAATGTGAAGAAGGCTCAATAGCACTGGCTTAATGAACAGCAGTGTCAAATGCATTTTACAGGGCACCAAATCACTGGATATAGTAAGCCAAGTTGCTATTCAAAATTACTTTGCTGCCCAATTTTCTGTTTGAAAAGCAGTAAATTATTTACATTTATTGTGCTTATTTAAGCACTTAAACAGTATGAATGGAGTACAGGCACGTTTTAAAAATATAGAATCATTACGCAACCCTGCTGCTGGAAATTCGTGTCGTTTTCCCCTAAAGGCTGCCTCCTCCCACCCCCCCAAGCTTTCTTTTACAACAATTCTGGCAACACCCCATTATTAGATGAAACATATTTTTCTCCGCAATTTATTATTTTGCATACTTTCAGAGAAGTGCAGTAGGACTTGAATTATGCACACTAAGAACAGTCCCCTTCATACTTGTGTAGTGGCTTGAGCAAAGTTCAGATGTTTTCTGGATAAAACTGTACTGTATTTCACCAAAACAACTGCATTTTCACTCTCTTTCCATCTATTATTCACATCATAAACATCTGCATTGTAAACATCAGATGTACTAATTGTCATGTCTCCAGCTCTGGGTATTAAGTGAATGTGTTCAACATTACTCTTGGCTAAAAAAAATTTTCTCTTTTTTCTATTAATATCTCAAAATGCATATCCCTTTATTTTTCGAGCAGGCACGGAGGCTTTTGCAGCTCTCTCTTACGCTGTTTTTTTTCCTGCTTTGGAAAGCCTTCATGAAACCTTTTCCTGCTGCAGATTTTGGCTGCACGGACATACAGGAGGAAGGTGAGCTGATTCATCAGCCCTGCGTTAGAGACACATAATGGAATATAATGGAAGGGAAAAGGCTCATAACAGAGGAGCAGAAAAAGTGGAAATCCACAGCTTTCTAGGATCTCCTTAAAGGTGATTTTTTTTTTTTTAATGGCAGCCTACAGAACAATCAAGTAAATGTTTTTAGTAAATATGTAGCCAAATGTTTGCAGGAGAAAAACTTTGTTCATTATTTTAGCGATGCAATGCTTTGTAAGAGCTGCCTGAAAGCTCGTGCACGTAACCTAGTGTGGGTACACACGGATTCTGACTTTGTGTGTTAGTCCTTTCCTACCTTGCCTTAATAAAATAAACAGTAATAACCCTTTGAAAGATATGTTGTGGGAACATTTAAAGGGGGAGAAATTGCAAACTGCATCCTGCAGATTTAACCCTTTCGGTGATCTGTTCTAAATGCTAGTAATGCAACATTAATGTTAAAAAGTCCCATGCTATTCATAAGAGAGTATATAGGAGTAAACATTACAATGGCTGTAATGATCTAATTAAAAGAATCAGGCGCACTTGCAAGAATCCTGCTTAAAAAGAATAGTAGTATTAAAACCGATGGTACAACCCACAGTCCAGAATGGGACAGAACGCTGTGCTGTGATCAGCCGCAGCCTATCTCGTCCATCTCTAAAGTCCTCTGGTCTTTGTTACTTAATGCGATGCAGGAGATCAAAGATCCCTACAGTATGTGCTGGGGTGTTGCTGCAGTCCCTGTCACCCGCTAGGATTTTTTTTCTTTTTCTTTTTTTTTTTTGCCTTTTTTTGCCTTTTTTTTTTTGCCCCCCCCCCCCCCCGAGAAAATAAAAAAAAGGGGGGGGGGTGGATTTAAAAAGTGCGCTGGAACTCTCCC